>NW_027395278.1:6714000-7023333 GCF_027580225.2 Misgurnus anguillicaudatus
CAACAATATGATCTTTCCCACAGTACCTTACCAGCGTCCTTGCTCTGCTTTCGTCAGGCTACAGCCGTGGGTCGCGGTTATGAACGGACAGGTATGTATTAAATGGCCATCACCCGCGGCAACTTACGACTTCTCCAACAGGGCTCCTCTCGGCCTGGAGAGTGAGTACAGACAACAAACACACGGCACAACATTGCAAAGCTTCAGGTGCACATACGTCAAAGGTAAACTCACCCCACTGCACTATACACACTTTGGTGACTTTAATAAGGTCAGTACTCCACACCCGGTCCTCGACTTGCCCTAGAGGGGAATTCGGTCGCTGGCACGGACAGTGATCCAACTGGTGACGTTGTGACCCTCGATAACGTCCGACTGCCCCACTAGACTTCGGCTCACCCACCCGTTTTTCCACGATGGGGCCGCTAGACAGCTGTACACACTTCAACACAACGCTATATGTTCGTTTTCACAGGTAAACACCAAGGTAAGTATTCCGCTTTACTCACGGTTCTGACGGTCTTAATCCTCCTTCCTCTTTGTTTCTTTCTCTCCTATAGCAACCCACCGGGTGCCCAGAAGTGACGTGTTAGCTCCGTCTTGACATCAGCTCCCCACAAGAACCTTCAGTGCAACACACACCACTGGTAAGTACACTTTTCATCAAACTTTGTTGTTTCCCAAACCTGTTTAGATGCTCATTCCAGCCGTCACACTCGCTTAGCAAATCCACACAATACCACTGCCTGTATGCCCCACCGCAGTACTTCACACTTCGTCTTGTTCACCTGTAAGATTGCTGGCCCAAACAACTGCCCTTCCGGTATCTTGCATGCTCCTTTTATCCTCACCACAGCGTCTGAATCACCCAATCAGCGATCGCCACGTTGTTTGGCACACCTGCTGTGGGTTTCGCTTGATTTGGGGTTGCCCGGGGTTACCCGGAAGTGACGGGTGTTTGCGCAAATCGGTCCGGGCGGAACTTTTCTTCCCACTTTTGGTTCCGCCCTAAAAGTCACTCGTGACATTTTCATTACTTTCGCCAACTGTACTCATGTGACATAACAAGGTAAGCAAAGTTTTTATGCAGCGTTTGCACTGACAGTGTTTGAGGCCTCAAAAATCGCGCCTACCTCGCCTAGTTTGCTGCTTGAACACTTTGAATGTAGATGCGTGGAAAAAGCAAGCATTTGACGCACGTCAGAAACAAAATCCGCTTCTTGTTGGAGCGGCAAGTGCTATGCGGTTGTCTGTTTGCAAGATGGCTGATGTTGATTGTGCATTTATCGACAGAGTTACCGGTTTGTATTTGGTCACCTTACTAAAGGGGGAAAATAAACGGTGCGGGTACCTATTGTATTTACAACTTACCAGGTTGCCAATGTTCTCACTGACACTCTTCCAAGTAAGGTCCTTTTCATTCCTGTCTCTATAGAAATAAGAATTTGTGTCGTATAGCTCCGGGTGACTGCTCACGGACAAAATCAAGCGTTCCTTCATGTTGAATGAGTGACTCCGGGTGGGGCTGCCGCCACAGCAGCAAGCAGGCTTCTGATTGTTTAACGCGACGCGAAAATTTTTAACTTGGGCATCAGCCGCAAATTTGCATCAAAGGCGAAATGCACTAAAAGTATCATTCACGCGTACTACCCCAGATGCTCAATTCGCGCCATTCGTGCGAACTACACTCTAAAAAATTTTGCGTTGTTTTTAACCCAGAGCTGGGTAACAATTGGACAGAACACATTTCTGGGTTAAAATGACCCAAATAATGGGTTATTTTTACCCAACAGCTGGGTTATTGTTAATCAACCATGTTGAAACAACCCAGCAGTTGGGTTAAAACCAAAACGACTCATTCACGCCGCGAGACCTACAAGCGCACGTCAACGCGTCTTCACATTGATTTAACATTGAAATCACTCGCGCTTGACACCTCTACCGTGGCTGGTGTAAATGCAGTATTAGGCTATAAATGCCTTTGTTTAATTAAAAGGCACCAGAATACAGGAAAATGGCATCTAGTCCAGTAAATGCTTTGGACCCACCCACATGTTTTTGGTTCTGACGCCCATGGGCATACTATCATAAACCATTTCGATGAGTGTGCAGCAGGCACGTATTTTGACATGACAAATATTTTCACATGACGAGCCACACACATGACACTCTGAACACAAATTTTGAATTTGCGCCCCTTTGGAAGAGAAGTCAACAGCCGCCACTGTTTCAGTGTGAAAACTGAATCTATTGTCGCATGTTATTAACAATAATACATATATGTTTTGTATGTACTGTAATACCATGTTTATGGCTAATTCATGGTGAATAATGAATTATATTATTAAAAACTACACACCCTGCATTTGAAACTGCATACTTTGATAGTATATACTGAAGTAAATGAAGTACATACTCATCGACCATTAATATAGTATTTCAACTTCTATACTGTAGTGTAAATATGGGAATAAAATTCGAACGTACTCTGTTAATACCTATGTTGAAGACTTACATTCACAGAAACACACATACATATGGAAATGTATACAGAAAAACATAAATCATAAATTCTTTATTTCTCCCTGAAACAAAACGAGTAAATATGTTATCAGTGATTTGTGGCAGTAGTGGAAACAGTACACTACTCCCCATTGTAATCTCAAACGCCTATAGACACCTTCTCCTTTCTCTTTGTGATGCACTGAATTGCTGTTTTCTTGCTATTCATTTCACGCTCTGTCTAGCAAAAACATGTAGCACTTCTGTTCAGCACTTACCCTTTGAAAATATTAATGGGAACAGAAACAAAGCCTTAATTTCTCTATTTTTTTCAGTCTGGTTTCTCCTGCAAAATGTGCAAAGAGCTGGGAGAAAGATGCTACTGCTTGTAGTGTTAAAAACATGTACATCAGTCAACAGATTATGTTTAATTTTTTTAGTTCTCAGGAAATGTTTATTTTTGAAAAAAAATCCTATACACAGTGTTGGGAAAGTTCACTTTCTACATAAACTAATTCAAAGTTCAGTTCACAAATTTAAAAATGAACTAGTTCAGTTCATATTTTATACTTCAAAATTTTTAACTAGTTCACAGTTCCAAAAATGAACTAATTTATAGTTCTTTTTTCCCATATTATTTTTAAAAATGATTACCATTATAGCCCATATAAAACCACAGACAGCAATTATTTTATGAGTTTTAACACTGAAGCTAAGTGTCAGATTTTATCTTCACATCCAACTTTAAATCCTTATCCAACCAGGTTTTACATTTGCATTAACTGTCATTTAATTTTTGTATTTGCTTGCACATACCTTGAATCCTGTAGCCGGGTGCTTAAGGGGGTCGCACACTGGGTAAAAAGCGATGTGCGGCGCCGCGTGTAGGACAATCCCACATGGAAAGAACTTATATGTGGATATATGTGCATATATGAAACCTATATGCAGCTTATATGCACATATATACTGCATATATACAGCATATATGCACATATATATAAAAATATATATGCGCATATATGAAACATATATGCAGCTAATATGCACATATATGCAGCACATATACAGCATATATGCACATATATAATAATATATATGCGCATATATGAAACCTATATGCAGCTAATATGCACATATATGCTGCACATATACAGCATATATGCCCATATATGGTAATATATGTGCTGCATATATGCAAAATTGAGGTGCAGATATGTGCATATACAGGCCATATAGGTCTCCTCTATTGCTTCTTTATATCCACATATGAGCCCTATAAGTTATGTCTCCTATAAAGCAGGATCTGGTCATTTTGTAGCTCATATCTCACTTTGGCAAATGTCATACATGCCCAGCTCATATTTTCTATTATCAAGGCAATAACTAAGAACTAACAAAAAAAAAATGCAAGAACTTATGTATGTGCAAACACATGAAATTTGTGTCACATGTAATTAGCATTTTATGGAATTTAACTACACTCTATGAAAGGATGTGTTAATCCTATTTAACACACTATGTGTCATTCCATCTTGATTTTGAGTGTAAATAAAGAAAAGGGACAAGATGTAAAACAACACAAAGTGTGTTGTCACAAAAATAACACAGAGTTGTGTTAAGTTAAGGACAACACATTAGATGTGTTATTTTAACACATTCGTTTTAAGAGTGTATGCCAATTACAGGGAGAAAAGTGCACGTTTAAAACATTTACAAGGTCTGTCTAGGACATGTATAACAAAATGGTTTACAATTTAACAGCTACTGTTTCAAGTTTTGTAACAGTGACAGTAGCGCAGATGGTAGAGCGAGTTGTCTAAAGATTGGAAGGTTGGGTGTTTGAATCCCAGCAGTGGCAGTTGGGATTGCATTTTTTTTGTGATTGGAAGGTTGGATGTTTGAATCCTGGCTCCTGCAAGTGCAGACTGTCATTGGTTGTACATTTATTTATGTTTAATTTATTAGCAGCTACAGGTTTTAATAATTTTACCAATATATAGGTTAGCATATATGTGCATATATGTACATATATGTACATATAATATAGGAAAACGGCCAATTTTATATATGTCACATATATGTAAAACCTATATCAAAACCTATATTGAAACATATATGTTTACATATGTTTTTTCCATGTGGGATTCGCAGGTATCGCACACCGCACGTTAAATAGCGTGAGCTTAGTCAGAGTCTATTTCAAGATCCAAAATATGCATTAGCAGCCTATGTTAATCGTTAACGATTTGTGACAAATATGATGTTATTTAATGTTAAACTATGTGAGGCGCGTGGCAGGGATTTCAGCAGCGTCCATAGTCAGTGTGTGTGTACATTTATAGAACATAATGTGTCTGATATTTAGATACATGACGCGATGTGGTGCTTCTCGGCTGATGTGCGACCCCCTTTAGTTCAATGTGCCGTTTCAGGTTTGCAATAGATGTGACTAAATTGCGGATTTTCTGTTTGAAAGCCAGCGGGCAAACTTTGCACAGAAATGTAAGATTTTTCCCATCCTCATTTTTACCGACCTTGTCATAAAACTCACTTCTGCTTTGTCGCCTACATGCTGCTGTCCCCTCGTGCTGCTTTTTGTTTTGATGACGCATGAGCGATGAAACACTGGTGGCTGGTGTTGCCAGATTGGGTGTTTTTTATGCTACACATTAAGGCCTGTTTACAGTGTGTTTTAGCCGAGTTATCACCTGGAAGACTATTGAAATCTGGCACCCTATTGAACGACGTTAAACTGAGAGAGCGTGCCATTCACAAACACCAGAATGACCAATTGTTCAATGAACTCGTTCAGGCACAACACTGCCTATACACGTATACTGTAACATAAACTTCCTGTGTATCGGCTATTGCTAGTTCTTTTAGTTAGATCTTATGGTGTAATATATTAGTTCTGTTGTAAAACTTAGGAAGTTGTCATTAACAATCTATATTTGCAGACTAATCATACATTTTCATTGCAAGAAACGGCCTGTTGTGGTTCACTTTTGGGGGTTTTTTCACTGTGTACAATAACTAGTACTAGTACCTGGTACTTTTTTATTATGATCTCAACTGAGGTTTCAAGCAAGCTGTACCGATACTAAGATGTGATGTATAAACACTGGAGATCACTGATTGGTCAGAAAGAACTGTCACTACCAGTGTCATTGCTACATGCAAGATTAGCTTGCCCTTGTGTGCCCTCAAGCAAACCAAGTGATTCCACCAGTTGCAGTATGATATATACATTTCCAAGCTCAACATGCACATGCCGCGAATCAACAACACCATTACATATGCTTCATTGCTCCTGTGTTGTATGTTTGTTTGTATCGCGTTCTATAATAATAATGGCATAATATAGATATGCCATACTATATATACTACAGTGAGAGAAAAGGAAATGTCTAGAAAATGTCAGATCAGATCAACTCATTGTTTTTATTTATTTAATTTTAATGTTTACATATTCAAACCATTTGAATTACCAACCAATAGAGTTCATAATAGTCTAAATGCTGTCTGCTTTGTAAATTGGCCTATAAAAGCACTATAAGATGCCCATTACTCTAAAGCACGTGTGACTTGGTCCCCTCCAATAATGAACTTTAATGTCTGTGGCTGTTTCACAGTGAGTCCGAGCCTAATATCTTGTTTTACAGCACTGCTGATGAAGCCAGCCTAGCTCTCTGTCTTTTTTATATGCTCATTTTTCGTTTAAACTTTGTCATTATTATAATAGCGTACATGCTATCTTATGCGCCCCCTATTTTTAATATGTATGTTTTTGTCACTGCTATGAAATTTAACCATTAAAACATCTTAATAGAGCCAGCCTTACTTAGGTCATTGCTCCTGCTTGGTAATAAGCTAGCTAGTCTGATGCTGGCTTAAAATAGCTTTGTGTTCAAGAAAATAACTCATATTGTCCCACTATAAGTTCTTGTTTTAACACTGCTATTTCCGAATGGTCTGAGGGTGCGATTAAGCGGATTTGATGCAAAAGTATTTGATGAAGGCGTGTTTCGAGGGCATTCGGCACCAATCCTTTTTTACGAATGTAGGGTTCTATACACCCGGCGCAATGCAGTGCAATGGACGCAGCAAGTGTCTTTTGCTAGTTTCAACCCAGTGCAATTATTATTTTCACGATTAGCACCACATTGTTCAAATAGCAAATGCATTTGCGCCCAATGTTGCGCCCATGGGCGTTCTGGTCTGAAAACGATGTGTGTTCAAACGCATTGTTGGCGCGTTGCTATTTTGAGGCAATTAAAATAGACTATGCCATTGACCAACTAAAACCTGGTCTAAAGTCTAAAGTCAATATTGTTTTTGTTATTTAATGAGCACGTTAGAAATATGCTCCTATAAACGGGACGACAACGCGGGTTTGCTAATTACATACATGGATGCGCAGCAGCACAAAACGCTTTTAAATATGAAAAATTAAGGGTTAAAATGTAAAAGATTATTATTGAGTCTCTTGGACAAAAATGAGGATCGATTATGAGAAGTTAGAAGGTGTAAAGAACTGCTTCACCTGTAGCCTGGTAAGTAAATAGATGCTTTGCTTTAAACAAATGCATCTGTTTTTAAATTCTTTCCCACGGATTTATTGGATGTGATGACTTTGTATCTGTGGATATGGTGAGATGAGAACCTTTTTTAAGTAATGCTTTAAAAAAAAAACACGGCGCTGTCCGAGTGCTGAAACGGCTCTCCGCACATTTGTAAATTCTTTATCTCTTGTTTGTATTTTTAGAGTACAAACTTTTCTTGCATATTTGCAAATTATTTTATGAGATTACAATGATTATGTAGGATATTAATACATTTACAGCAATTAAAAGCCTGCTATTTTTACATCCACGACTAAAAGAAAACGGCTTTTAAAGGTTTTAATCCAAAAAATAACAATATAAATACAATTGAAAACAACACAACTATTTACTATTAATCTTAAATTGGGGGTTTTCTTTCTCCGCTTAGTTTTTCAGTTTACAAAGTCTATCATCTAAATAAGGATTAGACATAGTGCCAGCGCCACTGGCTTTTAAAGGGGATGAGAGATAAGACTCTCATTGGTTTATTGCACGTTATGCCCAAAACACACCCATTACTCATTACAAGAATAGGAACAACCCTTTCCGTCCCTGCGTTTGGCGCACAAACCATTTGTCCTGTCGGTAAATTAGCAAAAGTGCAATCGGACATGGCCGTTTAGACCATGCACTTTAGATAATGCGCTTAAAATAGGGCCCGTATCGTTAAGCGGCTTTTGCATCTGAACTCTTCATGTGGTGTTTTTAATATGCTTAAAGACAAACTCCAATTATATCCATAAAATTTTTGTTTTCCGAAGACAGACTAAAAACCTATGTCACAAACAAGTAACCAATCTTATTAACGCAGCTGAATGAGTGGATCAGTGGTTCGAGTCATAGACATTATGTATGACGCATTTAAGCATAGACTCAGGGCTGTTTCAGCTGTACGTCTATGACGTGACCACGTTCTGCTCTCACATGCAGTGTGAATGCTTTAACCTGTTAACATCAGCACTAAAAAAATTGTGCTCAAAATGCACATTGTGAAACTAATGAGGAAAGGGTTTACAATGACTTGTTTTTACTTATGTCTGGCTGTGCACAGTAAGTCTCCGTTGACTGTGCAAATGCTTCCTTGCTTATACTTCATGCACTCGCTATTGTGCTATTCATTGAAATGACAGGGCAACTCGGAGAAACAGAGTTTAAATGAACACAAAGTGGTGCTGAGATATAGCTTGCCTGAAAAACACTCACACCTAACTAAAATCTATGGGTGTGAATTCGGTTTTTAGGCAGTTATCACTCCCGTAAATAGCTGAATGGGCTTAAACAACAAACTGACAGCTGTATTTTGCTGCTGTGAACAAAAGTTTGTTGTTGTTGTTTTGCTGCAGAAAGAAAATGTGAGTTTGACTTCAGGCAGCGCCTACACTAACATAAACTAAACTCTGGTTACCGTAAATGGCACTTTAGATACAGTTTCTGTGTAACTATCAAGAAAAAAAATGCTCAACTTTAGGTTTGTGTCAGGTTTGTTATTTAAAAAGTGAGTTCAGTGAGGGCTTCAGTAGTGCTTCATTCAACCTTGAGTGAGATACACGAATAGGGCTCTGCCCTGCAGGATAACACAACACTCACAGCGGTGTGCAAACACAAAAAAATACATCATCTCAACTAAGATCACTGAAGTGTGAGAGCATTTAATTATTAGGAATAGGAAGGCTAAAATAACAGAATTAAATGTTCATGCCAGTGTGTATGTGTGTGTAAGAGCAAACAAAACCACACTTGCCACTCAGAATGAGTGATTACCTTTCCCCACGTGGAAGGAAAAGTCAATTCCACACCTTTGCCCCTCCTCCACACACACGCACGCACACAAACACGGATACATGCACACATGTGCATGCACGCGTAAACACGCAGTGAGTACAACACCAGTAGATCATTTTTATTTTTGTTTGTTCTCACAATACCTTTCTATACTATAGCCCTTACAGTAAAGCATAGAGGTCTTGGTTCCCTGGAGAACTCCTTGTGACACAGGCTGTTTCAATAAATGATATAAATAGGCCACTTTAGCTGTACATGGTTGCCTGTATTTATCAAACTGTTTCTTCTGACAAATATTTTTCAGCATTCTACCGCAGTCAGCTTCAAGCACAAGTATACAGTATGACGAGAAAGCTACATTTCATAATAAAAATACCAGTGCTTGAAGTGAAGATCTAGAGAATAGTAAAGCACTGTAGGTTACCTAAGGTTATAGGCAATAACCTTGTGTAAATTGTCACATCAACAAAAAAGTAAAGACCAACTGCAAATCAGTATGCAATACTACATTAGTGTCATTGTAGTATACAATGAAAATAGGTAGAAAGTTTTGTCATTCGGTTGTTTAACCAAAATGTCACACCTAAAAATAATACCTCTTCAAAAATGAACCTGCTTTATTAAAGAGAACCAATGGTAGAATTCACGATTTTACATTTCCTTTGGTGTGTAAGTGTGTATTAGTATATGTGACCCGCTCTGGCGAAATGAGTCGGAAGTCGCAACGTTCCGTTTTAAGATATGAGCCGATAATGTGGAAAAACAATGAAATTATCAAAAAAAATATTTTTAGCTAATATCAAAGAACAGACATTAAAAAATAATCTCCCAAAGTTTCGTAGTCCAAATAATTGAGTAAAGGTGTTTCAATGACTATTAAAGTTGAAACAGTTTTACTAAATTCGCTGGAAATGAACATTGCTTCTCTCAAATCCTCTCGTCACCTCCAAGCATTTCGGGGGATCCCCTGAAACGTCACTATCTCTCCAAATATGGTGTTACACGTTGTTTTAGAGCCAATCAGAAATCTTCATAAAGGCTGATCATTTGTCAATGGGAAACCCCGCGGCACGCGATTGGTCCAGCCATCCTCCTGTCATACTCACAGCACTCTCCTCTCCTATTTAACTCCTTTTTGAATTGGTTACACTGTTATTGTCAACTAGCCTACACAAAGACATAGGCAAGCATTATTGTTTTCTTTTTGCTTGTCTCTCTGCCTCTCAATTTCTCTCACACGCGAACGCGCGCGCGCACACACGCGAACACACACACGTGCGCGAACACGCATGCGCGCGCGCTCACGCACGGACGCACACACACACACACACACACACACACACACACACACACACACACACACACACACACACACACACACACACACACACACACACACACACACACAAACACACATTGTTTTGTGGGGACATTCCATAGACGTAATGTTCTATTCCCTTCCCCTAACTCAAACCCCAACAATCACAGAAACCTTTCTGTTACTTCACATTTTCAATAAACATCATTCTGTTTGATTTATAAGCTAGTTTCCTGGTTTACTGTAATGGCATTTATATTAATGTCTTTTGTCAAATTAAGCTGTAAAATAAATCGTTTAACCCTTTAAAAATGCAATGGATTTTGAAAGATATCTACAAAAAACGGGCAAAAAACTTTAAAGGCGTTTTTCTCAGGTTTTCAGTTGGAAAAAGAGCACAGACAACCTTAATTCAAATGTCCATATCTTTAAAACCATTCAAGGTATGACTTTGATTAGGATATAATTTGAAAGCTTATGGTCTCCTCTTTTCATCGATACCAAAATCTCAATTTTGAAATTTGGGTCACTGTGACTCATTTTGCTGGATCAGGTCACATATGTTAACGATATGCAAAAGCTATACCCCAAAGTAAACAATGACGCGAGTTATCTTCTCCAACGTAAATCTCTTTTCTTGGACTACAACAAACACACGGATTGTAGGCAACAGTTTACTTCCTGGGATTGGTGATGTAGGGAAGACCGACATTATCATAATTCCTCTCGCTTCGCACTCAGCCTGTATGTTAACTCCTGTTAACTCGCATTGTGAGTGAATCTTTCAAACATGGTAAGGAGCGTCACATTTCCGGCTTAGGTATTTAGGCCAATCACAACGTGCAGATTAGCTGGCCAATCAGGGACACAGGGCTTTTCAAATCAATGCGTTTTGTAGAAAATCAGTGTGTTTCAAGAAGAGAATAAAATCTGGAGCTACAAAAATTTACGGTATGTGAAAATAATGTGTTTTTTAACCATAAACCACGCGAACACAGTGTATTATACCAAATACACAAAATAAGTTGTTTTTAGCAATGAAATAGACCCCTTCAAGGTTGTAAACATTGAATGACTATCGGGTGCGCACGCAGCATGGGGTCAAACTGTTCATACCATTTAAGCTTTTAATAATACGCAACTCAACCTGCTGTAATGACTTTTCTGACCCCGACATGCGCAGTGGGGTACCGCCTGTGACAAGAACTGTGAAGGGGTCTATAGGTACACTTTCAATTAATCCTCCAAAAGAAGGTTACCGGTTTCTTCAAATTACCAATCTTAATGATAAGAAATATTAATAGTAATGCTTATAAGCATGGTAATGATATGAGAATGATTCAATATTATTAGCAATGCATTTTTACTTTTTTAAACTTAATGATTGGGAGTCTAGCCTGGGCCTCTTGGGCATTGGGTGTTGTTGGTAAAGATATTGACAAGGTAGCTGCAGAAATGTATCATGTGGGTGATATGGTTATTTCCGCATGGTTCTTCATTGTGTGGATTGGTAAGCAATCTGACCTCATAAATCTTTAAAAATGAAGAGTTATTGAAGATAGTGATGCTATATTTGCTTCCTTGGGCGTAACATTATTAGTTTTTCTCAGCATGTTCTCCAAGATGCAGCCACAGTATGAGGGTGTCTATATAATCAAAACGCTGTTTGTTTTTACCGGTTATGTTCTGGAGAGGGTCTTTCTTCACTGAATGGAGACCCTCTTAAGAATGGATAATCTGGCCCTGGGCATGATTCCAAAGGGTTTCCATAATGACTGCCATGACTCCATGACCCTTTATGATTTATGCAGTGCTTCACAGATAACCACCAAGAAACCCCCCACACATACACATACATATCCAACCGCTACAGTCCCTAAAGGTCCCTAAGCCCTAGTGAGATGCCTGTCTCGTGGATCATCGCTACATATGCAGAAAACGTCCCCCAGCACTCGCCCGCTTAGGCTCCAGTGTGCTTTGTGTCAAAGGTCATGTTGGAGCTGTCAGTGAGCGCTGTGCGTCAGGGGTAACAGTGGTCCACAGGGAATGTGGCTCTTTCAACCTGTTATAGATTTGAGGTATGGGTGAGAAAGGTGAGGAGCACCAAAAAGGACCACCATAGATTGCAAGTATAAGCTTGCTTGTGTGCATGGTGGCTATGTTCCTAATCTCAGCTTTAGACAGAAGAGCCATGGATAGCTCACAGTCTGTTTAATGACCGTCTGATACATATTGCACATAAACTAGAAAGCACTGTCTCAACTTGACAAGCTCTATTTTGATGGGTTGGTTTTATGCAGCTTTTGGGCGTAAGAGCTTACAGGGGGTTTAATAAGCCTGCCTGAAAACAAAGTTGTGTTTAGGACAAACATAGTTAAGATAGCAGAGTAATACATCAAATGCTTTTAAGGATTACATAATTACTGGATTATTCAATGTTAGCAAGGCATTAAATCACGACAGACATACAGAACAAAGTAAAGTACATTTACATAGACAGACAAGAAAAAGTCTGTACTTACAACTTTTGTACAGTCTATGGATTCAAAAGAGAACACTACATGCAATATTACAGCTGATATTTATTAAGGATAAATATATTTTAAAGGATAATTCCGGTATTTAAAGCAACACTATGTAGTTTTTTACCTTTAAATAATGTCTCTAAAATTATTTCAGTGATAGAACAACTTTTAACTGGACAAATTGTACCGTTGCTGCAACCTGAGCAGCCTCCTAGCTGCTACAAGCACACTCTGAAAGTGGCGGTGGATGGTAGGAAACACAGCCCCGCCCCTCCCCCTGCCTGCAGAAGAGTGTCTGATACCAGGCACTGTTGCGCTTTTCAACCACATGGGGGAGCTGTAAGTCATTTTTACATGGAAACTACATAGTGTTGCTTTAATGATCTCAGCTTCAGAGTGGATATTTGACGAGCTCCCTGATCTCTGCTTTAATCCAGTTTTCAGACATTTCTCATCGTGATTGTTAAAGGATAATTCCGGTATTTAACACTTTGAATCTCATTTCTGGTTTGTTTTGGATGAACTACAGTGATGGACACTGAAATTTTGACAATGGGTTGTGTCTTGACTTGTTTAGAAGTGTCTCTTGACTGCTTCAGAATGGAAGTCAAGGGCCATGCACAAACATGCCATTAAAACAACACTTAACGTTCATTTTCAAAACTGTGCTACTCACCGAGTGGTTCGTGGTGTTCGTTGATCATTAAAAACAAATATATCGATTCAATGTATGATTTCAATCCGTGTTATTTGCTATAATGGAACTATTTTTTCAATACCTCACAACCGCGTATATACTTCCGCTCTATATTTGAGTCTGAAGTGTTAGCACACTCCCGACCACTTGATGGCGATAACCACGCTGAACGGAACTCGGTGTCTAGCGTATAGACAGTCACAATCAAGCTCAACTTCAAAACCTAAGGCTGGTCACTGAGCCATCAAATATGGGAAAAATTTCTTCTGAGAGAAACCGAGCGAAAAACCTACAACCACATGTAAACAGACCCCTTTTCCATTTCCGGCGGCGGAGTGATATATCAGCGAGCAATGAGTCTTCCAGGGAGAGTCAATGGAATTTTACAAAATGCCAAATAAAACATGACAGAAACTGTATTTCGCTACACTACTTGTTTTTAATGATCAACGAAAACCACAAACCACTCGGTGAGTAGCACAGTTTTGAAAATTAACGTTAAGTGTTGTTTTAATAACATGTTTGTGCATGGCCCTTGATTTCCATTCTGAAGCAGTCAAGAGACGCTTCTAAATGAGTCAAAAAGTCAAGACACCACCCATTGTCAAAATTTCAGTGTCCATCACTGTAGTTCATCCAAAACAAACCAGAGATGAGACTCAAAGTGTTAAATACCAGAATTATCCTTTAAGGAATCATTTTAGCTACCGTTTTTACCATCTACCTGTCTCAGTCGGTATAAACCTGAAAAGAAATTGTGTACAGTCACAGCAGCTAAAATATACATAGTTTCCCCTACACACTCATATCATTTCTAACCCAAGATCTAGTTGTTGATTTAAAAAAAAACAGTAATGCAATGCATCACCTAGCCATATACTGCAGGTCTGGGTGCTGCTGTTGCCACTGCACATCCATCTGTTTGAGTGAGTATATCAGGCGTCCCCTGAACAACCAAAAGCTTTATGAGGCCATGAATTGGGTTGGTTTTAATTGGCCCTCTGTGTAGAAGAAGAAGCCTGGAGCTACAACGAGCTTATCAGCTCCTGCCCTCCATCAATAATGCATGTGTCGGGCATTAATGTGCCGTGTTCTGCCTGTTAGGAAGAAACAACAGTGGAGTTCAGTGGACAGATTCACTGAGGGAGGCAAAAGGATGGTTCAGTCCCACACTTCAGTGTAATACAGATGAATAAAGGGGCAGTAGGACCGGCTTCCCCATCACTTCAACCCTCAGGCCATCCCGAATTGATCACTACCGCTGTGACTTCAACAGTTGCCTGCCTGAAATAAGAACTCAACAGTGTAGTCACAAAATTCTGGGCAAGAATGCAGATTTTTGTGTCTATTAAGAGCTTATAACTATGTATGTATATTTTTACAATTTTATTCAAAAGTTAATGATGAGATAATGTACAATTGGTCGGTATAAATATCTCCCCAAAAAATATATTTACAATAGGGCACGGTCTCACCTTTCATAAAACAGTTACCACAAAATAAAAATATTAAAAGCATAAGTTATTAAAATGTTTTTATTGTGAAAATAATGTTTACTATTTATTGGGTCCTGTTCTTATCCAGGAAGGTGTAGTCATTGAAATTGTAACAGAATGTTGCAATATAACAAAACAATGGTCCACTATGGATACTGTGCAAAATAAAAATATTAAGAGCATAAGTTACCAAAATGTTATTTTACTGGAACTATAATGTTTCTTATTCATTCAGCCCTGTTTTTCTGCAGGAAGGTGTACTGAATGGTTATACTTTAATATAATATTGCTATAACAAAACAATGGTGGGTACTTTACTGTTATATGCATGTTTATAATGCATTATAATAGTGTAATTAATGTGTTATAATCAGAGCAGACAGTTTAACGTGTTATTTGGTTCATGTTAATTAAAAACATTAACAATACCTTTATAATACAGAAAATATGCAGGGTTCTAATAAAGTATAAACATTTTCTTGATGTACTGCCACATTTATTATTTAAATTTAAATTAGAAATTTGATGTATATTTTTACACATTTTAGAAGCTTGTAAGGCTTAATCATCTTTACTTTGGCGCATTACGCAAATGTAACAGAATGTGTGCACACTTGTTCTTCAAAGGCATGGCAGTCTCATAGAAACCTGATGCATAATGGGAGGGGGATGCAAGCAATATATTAGTTATGGTAATGACCTGTGCTCAAGCAGAACGTAGCCTAAGGGAAGAAGGGGGGATCAAAGCCTTGCTTTTCTCTCTGGACCCCTTTTTGACCCACCCCCCTCATCCCTCTCTTCCTCAACAGGAAGACCCCTCAGCTGAAGCACCTGCCACAAAAGATACTGTCAGACAAACAGCATTGCTTATTAGTTATTACAGAATATGTTTGTGAGGGATCCGTGTCAAAAGTACAGACAGTTGTGCACAGCAGTTTGGTTTTAGTTTTTAGCTTGTTTAAAATGTTTATTATTGAACACAAAAGCGTTTTGCTATTCTGTATCCATTGGAAGTCAATGCTGCTCTTGAGACAAGGTTAAATCCAGTTTATGTCATGTGTTAAAATTATCTCGTCATTTGCTCTGTCTCGTATTGTTACAAACCTGTATACATTTCTTTGTTCTGATGAACACAAAGGAAAATATTTTGAGGAATGTTTGTAACAAAACCGATCATGAGCCCCATTCACTTCCATAGTAAAAAAAAGAATACTATGGAAGTGAATGGGGTTCACAAACGGTTTGGTCACAAACATTACTCAAAATATCTTCCTTTGTGTTTATCAGAAGAAAGAAATACATGTTTGTAACCATATGAGAGTGAGTAAATGATGACAGAATTTTCATTATTGGGTGAACTATCCCTTTAACCTGTTCCCCCTCGTAATCTTACAAAGCAGCTTTTAGGTAGTTCATAAATTTTGCATGTCGGTCAGTCATACGCCTCTTTCACACAGTAATTTCGGTAAATTACCATGAATTTACCAGAATGAATTTACCAGTAAATTCAAAAATGTGCTGTTCATGTTATGATAAAACGTAACAATTGTCGAATTGGCAAGATCATGCACGTGTGTATGGCACCTGCGCAAAACACATACAGCCAGAGAAAATGAAGCGAACAGAAGTTAAACTAGCCATGATCACAACGATGCTCGATGCCAAACACACACCTGGGTTTTTTAACGTCATGCGAGACAAGGCTTGCTGCCAACACAACGAAATGGCATCCGCAAATACAGAAAATGCAAATACAGTTAGGATACTGAAAGCAAAGACCCTCTTCAGGGAAGCCTGTAAGATTAGCATAGCAACCCTGCTAACACTGCTATACATAGGGAAAGAGACAAGAAGCCGTTTTTAATGAACAGATTAAAATGTAATCTTAAATTCTGGCAAGAAACTGTAAAATGTAAACTGTAACTGACTGTGGTTACACTCTGAACACTCGCAACGTTTATCCCTGATCATTATTGACTGGCTGAGGCGCTACATGCTAGCCAAGTTGACTGTTGCGTTTTCTAATGGAAGGTTGCCATCTTCATAATATAAGTACCTTTGCTGAAAGTACGCTGCAGGTCTAAGCAAAGGTGACAGGACCAATTGACTTTCATGCAACTGTTGCAGAGTGCCCATGTGAGGCGGAGTTACACTGTCATTATATTTCATTACGAGAAAAGTTTAAATTGATGATTTTATTAAAACACCAACTATGTTGACTCATTTTACAATCCCACTAGCATGTTATTTAGACCAAGTCAAATCTTTTAATTTGGGTGAGGAAGCTGTCATTTTTATGTCATTGGCTATATTTTATGTCATTGGCTATATGCCACTGCAGTAAAGGCTTATTGCACTATTACATACGATTATTCGATTGATTGATCATTAATTTAAACGATCATCAAATATGGGAAATTGCATAAATTGACATCCCTAGTTAACACCAGTGACGTTCCCTTTTTTTACCAGTAAGACATCATTCACACATCAGCAATAAAATACAGGTAATCTCGGAGAGAAAGCGGAAGTTACCTGTGGTGCACTGCGAGCTAATTGTTGTATCTGTAAACAATGGCGGGTTATGACTTCATATCCACGGTCCATATTTTGTTGTTTTCACATCTGTTGCAAACGCTGACAGTCGCGAAGTTGCTCGTGACCAAACATCATTGCATTAGGTGACGTCAACCTGCGTCTTAAACAACAGTACTGTTTGCACATTAGGCTTCACAGAGGGTGTCTTTAGCATTGCTAAGGACGTCAGCAATTCGGCAAATATATGGTAAGCTGTTTTAAACAACTTTGGTGGAGAAATGTGGATATTAACTTCAGGTATCCTCAACGTTTAAGCAGCGTGTGTGGAAACGTCCGTAAAACAGTGTGGGGGTAAACTTGTCATCTGTATCAAAACATTATGATTGGCCCGAAGCTGTCAGCGCGGTCTGACGTCGTCCGTTCTAATTGCCGGTAATCTATATTTTTTGTTCACACATAGTGCTTACCAGTAAACTACTGGTAATCTTACAACCTCTTTTACTGGTAAATTGGCAGCACTGATTTACCAGAAAGGTTCTGTTCACACATGACCTGTTAATTACCAGTAAATTACCAGTAAAGACTATATGTGTGAAAGGGACTATTGTAGCCTAGTAGTTTTTTCACGTTCTGTTGGTTCTCTCACAATCGGTTGTGAAAAAAGTAGGGCCGGTACTCGATTAAAAAAATGAATCTAATTAAATAGAGGCTTTGTAAATAATTAATCAAAATTAATCACATTTTAATCACATTATAAATATTTGACCTGAGAACATTGAGAAGTTATTTTTTCACATGGATTTTTAGTATACCATGAATAATGACTGAATACATAAGCTTAAGCAACAAAATATTGTTTATTTTTGTTCAACCAAGTCGTTGTACTCGGAGTCGGGCTAACGTCCACGCCAGCTGCTATATGTTTTGCATTGAGATGATACTTGAGGCTCGATGTGCTGCGGTGATATGTGAATTCCTTGTTGCATAGCTTACACACAACCATGCTCTTATCGACGCTTTCATCCGTTCGTTTTTTATAAAAAAAATTCCCATCCACGGGGCCAACCAAAGCGATCTCATCAGCTTCTTCGTTCATGTTCACTGTGGTTTGTTGTTGTCTGAAGTCATGAACACTAGTTGGTGCTCCAGTATAATCGGTCCGCCGAAATCGCAGAATCCAATGAGAAATGTTCCGCGATGCAAAAATAAGTGCGATTAAAATGCGTTTAAATGTTTAACGCGTTATTTTTTGTGTAATTAATTAATCTTAATTAACGCGTTAAAGTCCCAGCCCTAGAAAAAAGCAAATAAAACAGAAAAAAAATTACAACATTAAAGTTTTCAGCAATGTGCACATTCAACACTATGCACATGTCCGCTGTATGTGTCCTGGGGAATTCCCTTACTCGCCAAAGTAATGTCATATTTATTTTGTACAGTAATAGCTCAATAACTGGAAAGCTCATGATCAGTCTTGTATAAAAAGCAAAGTAAATAATATCTGTATTGACACAGAGCGAAGGCCATATCATGCCTCTTTAAAAATGAATTATGTAGCATAAATCCTACGGTAAATCCTCAAACCAGTGCCATGAGTTTGGGATATAATGTAAATAATACCTGTTCAAATACATTCTTTTCATTATTATTTTTTTAATTATGGAAATTACGCAAAAGGGCACACCTACAACAACTCTTTAAGATAGAGAGTAATAAAAACATTGAAAAGGGAGGGAAATATATTTAGTGTCCTGTAGATTAACGCAAGCATAAAAACATTGCACACTGTAGCGTTTGCAGTTGTTTACACACTAAGACAAAGAGAGCAATTACAGACGTAATAAAAACAATCAATTTGTTCGCTTTAAAAATGTATGGCCATTTTGACATTTATCTACAGGGCAGTGCCGCATCACAGAAAACTTCTGGGAGAGAAAAACTGGACTTACATCCCAGTGATAGCATTAGAACTTGAACGCATCGGTTTTGCATGTGCTAGCTGCTCCAAAAAGTAAAAATATTTATTACAAACACATTTGTACAGTTTCCATGTTTGGTGTACGACATGTGTAATGAATGAATATGTTATGTATAGGCTACTGTGACAGGTCATCCATCCTGCTGTTATTTGGCAGTGCCCTTGTGGCTGTGTGACCATATGAGTACACAAGCCATATAGGCTTTGTCAGCAAAGTGCAATGCACAGCTCCTGAAGGGCCACTGAACTGCAAGGTTTAGCTCCAATCCTAACCAATCACAACTGAACTAGCTTAGTGAGGTATTCAGGATTATAGACACAGATATTGTGTCACTATTTGATATATGTGAACAAGCTGATCTTTTTACCTGGAGCATACATCTTTTTAATGAAAAACGTTAAAGGATTAATTCACCCTTAAAATGAACATTTACTGATTATTTACTCATCCCCATTGTCTTTCTTCATCCGAACACAATCAGAGTTATATTGCTTGCTTTATAATGGCATTGCTAGGGATTAATGTTTTAAATCTCCAAAAGTGCGTACATCATTAAAATTGTCTATATCAAAGTTAATAAATGTCTTCTGAAATGAAACGATAGGTTTGTGAGCTTTTTGCAATAGTTATGAGACATGTAATATTAACAGTCAAAGGGCTCTATCATACACCCGGCGCAATGCGGCGCAATGCAGCGCAATGCGCGACGCAAGTGTCTTTTGCTAGTTTCAACTCGGCGCAATTATCATTTTCACATTTTATTTAGCGCCACGTTGTTTAAATAGCAAATGCACTTGTGGCCAATTTTGCGCCCATGGGCGTTCTGGTCTGAAAACGAGGTGTGTTCAGGTGCATTGTTGGCACATTGCTATTTTGAGGAAACTAAAATAGACTACGCCATTGACCAGCTAAAACCTGGTCTAAAGTCTAAAGTCAATATGTTTTTTTTTTGTTATTTAAAAAGTCCATGGCGCTGTCCGAGTGCTGAAACACTTTGGCTCTCCGCACGTTTGTAAATTCTTTATCTCTTGTTTGGATTTACAAACCTTTTCTTGCATATTTGCAAATTATTTATGAGATTACAATGATTATGTAGGATATCAATACATTTACAGCAATTAAAAGCCTGCTATTTGTACTTCTATGACTGAAAGAAAAAGGCTTTTAAAGGTTTTAATCCAAAAAATTTAAATGTCAATAAAACACATTTTTAAACATTATTTTTAAACTGGGGATCTTCTTCCTCCACTTAGTTTTTCAGTTTACAAAGTCCATAATCTAAATAGGGATTAGACATAGTGCCAGCGCAACTGGCTTGTAAAGGGGATTTTTTACTCGTTTATTGCACGTTACGGCCAAAACACACCATTATGAGAATAGGAACAACCCTTTTCGACCTTGCGCTCAGCGCACAAACCATTTTTCCCGTTGTTAAGCTAGCAAAAGTGGCATCGGACACGTCCATTTAGACCGTGTGCCGTGCGCTATAGACAATGCACTTAGATCATTAAAATAGGGCCCAATAACAGATTCAAATATGGCGGCACATGAAATTGCATTGATTCTCATGTGTCTCATGACTTTGTTTTTGTCACAATTCATATGACGACTAGACACATGAGAACCAATGCAATTTCAAGTGCCACCAAATTTGAATCTATAGACGGTTTCAGCAGTAACAACATAAACAAGCAGCTGTCGTGGTCCGCACGTAACTTCCGGTAAACTCTGCTAAGAATAAATAACAACAAAGTTCTTTAAACCTAGTTTATTTATAACAAGCAAAAAAACAACACATAAATTATCTAGGAAACCAAACAATTTTTTTTCGACGAGGCATTTGTTCAAGAGATCAGTTTAGCAACTAGTCAGACCATTAAAAAATGAAGTTCGGATCCAGACGTGTATCGCGTCAGCGCACGTGCGTCCGATGAAACCGTCTATAGCTGTTATGTAAAGGGATAATGTACAGGCAGCAGACTATACATTGTGATAAGGCCATGTATAACACTGAATATCAACCTGCTGCCTGTACATTATCCCACTTATAACATGGCTATTTACCTCATAAGTAAGGTAAGAAACATTTAATATTGATTTGGAAATATTTTATTTGCACAGTTTTAACAAATGCAAACCTAATTGCTTTCGGTTTTTAAGATAAGACAAAGACATTCATATGTCACAAACACACTATTTGGTTTAATGATATGTAAATATAATGTCAAATGTTTTTAAAACACATATTTATATTTAATTGTTGTGTAATATTTAACTGTACCCGTCCATATGATTTGCAGCATCTGGGTTAACATGTGTTATTAGTTTTAGGTGTTTTTATCTCAGAATAACATACCTTGGAATGTCGCGACTGGCCAATCAGAATCAAGCATTTTTGAGTGCTGTGTAATAAAGTCTGTTTACATTACATAGTTGTCGTAACAATCGCTAAAAGCTCAAAATATTTTCATGGGGGTGAACTATACTTAAACTCCATTTTTAAAGGAAACACAGTACAGTCCTATTAATAACACATGACGGCATTCTCTTATGACAAGTCTTGATGGAAGTGGATTAAATCTGGAATTTCCATGGACCTCATGGTTTTAAAAAAGCCCCTATCATTAGCGTGATTTGTAACATTTAGACTGGCTAAACTATTGTTTAAACATACTGGCATCACTTATTAAACTTACGGACCGTCTTTTTGATTGATGAAGTGCAGCTGAGATGATATTACAAGCTAATGAGTCATGTTTTTCCTTGCATTTTAGGTTGTCATAAACTTCATAATCCATCAAACAGGCTGCTCACAACACAATTCTGTATCAAAATAGCATATGCATACATACCTAATGAGTTGTTTTTGATCGATGATGAAAATCCAAATAGCCAACAATTTATGCAATCAAAATCGAACCAATCACTGGCAACAACAACCGCAATACTACTCTATTGAACTTCGTATCACACCTAGAGAGGCAGCTTCTGTTCAGATTTATCTGAGTCCTCAGTGGTTGCGCATAATTCTACTGTACAAGCAGGATAAGACAATATAAGTTCCCGTACTTGTGGGACTCGGCGGTAAACAACTCGCAGCGACAAAGCCAGGAAATAAAAGCTGTGTTTGTAGGCTAATTAGTAGTTGCCTTGAGCTGGCAGAGCAAATTCATTTCATTGTGTCATTCAAAACAAGCTGTCGGTGCTCATCTAAAGCCCAATGTTTCATAGCCAATTTGCGGTGCACTCACCTCGTTCAACAACTTTGGCCAGTAAATCTTCCCTCATAACTATATTCATTGGCGATGGGAATGAGCAGAGGAACAAGATATAATGAATCCCACGCTTTGCTGTAGTTTAATGCTCCTTAGAGGTGTAAAGCGCACGCAGGCGATACTCCCTTCTAGTAAAGATATGAATTTAAAATGCTGTGCTGTAAATTTTGATATCTTGTTATGAGTCCTTTTCCCCAACTCATTTGAAATTCGTCACTGTTGGAAAGAAGGTCCCGCAGTTGAACTCTGCCAATTTTAGTGACAACGGATGACTAAATACTTCTATTATTTCTATTTACGCAGGATGTATACTGTGCATGGTACTGTATTATTTTTTGGATGCATGGAATACCCAAAAGACCTAGTAAATTTGCCAAAATACACAGCGCACCAAGATATTTTATTCCATGGTAATAAATAACTAACTAACAATAGTCCCGTGCTCACCTTTTCATGTTCCTTGACAGTGCATCTTGCTTTTACCCAACACTCTAAGCCAAATAATTCATATGTAATCGTATTGATGGTTCAATCGGATTCAAAAGTCTTTATGCAAACAACTTAATCAATACAACTGAGGTCGATCGGATGCAAATTTCAATTGTATTGAAAAGGGTGGTGTAGTCCGATCTGTGATCCAATCATCAGGAGAAAAGTGTGCATGTAAACATGTGAATCGAAGTATTTGTAGAATCATAGTCGGATGCAAAAAAGCATTGTGCCTTTCAAAAGTGTGTTTTCTTTGCTTATATTTGAAAACTCCATAAGAACTTTCTTCAACTCAATTTTGACTTTGTACATAGCAGGGGAACTCGACAAGACGCTGTGCGCAGCATTGCCAAATCCTCTGCTTTTTGGCAGAATTTTTTTCTGCGGGAAAGAGGAAAGGATTTTGTTCATTAGTTTCGCTCTCTTGCCATTACGTACATCTGCCTACATTTCTGCATAATCTTAAATATGTAACTTCAGGTAGGTTTCTTTAAAACACCAAATTTTAAGCAAAAAGCTGAGATAATTCCATTTTTGTGAAGGACTTTTGATAGCGATCAGATGCAGAGCGATCCTCATAGCTTACACGGACATACAGTTGTTTGCCCTAGGGCGATACTTCCGTGTTTTATAAGTTGCGGATAATACCTGGTGGATAATAGCGGTATTGCGGATTGACGAAATAACTCATCAATGGCGGAGAAATTTAGTTGCTGTTTTTTCAACATGATCTCACAAAATTCCGTGGGATAGTCACGGAATTTTGTACTCATTTTTCCGTAGCATTCTCACGGATCTCCGCATTTTTCCGTGGCCACGGAGATCCGTGAGAATGCCACATAAAAATGAGCACAAAGTTCCGTGACTATGCCACAGAAATTCGTGAGATCAGGTTGTGTTTTTTGTATGTTGTGTTTGACTGCAGCTTTGAGTAAGAGGAGAAGAGGTTAGCCAATCATAAAAGAGATCATTTACATGTTAAAGTCGTAAAAGTGCAGTACCAACCATATCCAATAACCTTGACTAATATTACAAGACATCAAGATAAAGTGCTACAGTGTATAATATGGTCACTCTAGGATTTTATATATGTTGTACATAACATAACAGTATTCAGATCTCCTTAACTGCAGTGCTCCCACAATATTCTTGGTCCTTCTGCATAACGAAGCATTAAAATGCATGTCCTTCCATAAGCTGACACATTTAAAACAACCATTAATCTTTCTTCTTGTCCTCTGCCCTTGAGAATAATTTCACCACATAGGGGAAGGACCACACACAAACACACACACACACACACACACACACACACACACACGCACACACACACGCACACACACACGCACACACACACACACACACACACACACACACACACACACACACACACACACACACACACACACACACACACACACACACACACACACACAGGTCAACATGTATTATGCGTGTAGTTAAAAGTTTATATGCTTTGGTCTGCTGTATGTAATTAATTAATAATTTGCTTTTATGCACACTTGGAGTGTGTAAAGATGGGCATATCTAGAGGACATTTGGGGCTTAGCCCAAATGCACAACCAAAAACGGAGGGTAAGGATCTTCAAGGAATACTGTGAATAATAAAAAAATACAACCAAACAGGATTTCAATCACAGTTAACCTACAGCTTCACCCTCTTTTTCAGCGTGATTCTCTAGCGTGTGTGGGGTTTAGTAAAAAAGATGCGGGTTACCCATAATGCCTCTCACTGAATAATTCTGCTATGGTCTACTGCCATTAAAATAACTGCATCGACAGCTTTGCTCAAAGTAATAAGGTGACTCACCAGCAGTGTGCGGGAATCAGGACTAAAGAAAAGCCCAAAGGCCCAGAGCTATCTACACTCCTGATGTGAAGAAGAGAGGACACATAGTGTGCACGTATGATGAGACACACATCCATTAGGATTTTCCACCTCTTTGACAGCTGAACATTTGTCTCTGCATGCTCAGTAGAGACCTCTTACAGCATTCAATTACCATATCATCAGTCAAAATCACAGTAAAACTAGAATAACATCTAAGGATTAATGTATGTTTCCCTGAAAATTCACAAAAGCAACACTTTCTCAAGCAGAGACATGAATCTTGCCTCATCTGGTGATGTTAAAGGTTGTCATTCGTGTCTGTTGAGTTTCAGTTGTGTGTAACATTGTGATTAATTGTGACCTCGCCAAACAGAGCTGAAACGTATTTCACAATGATTGAAATATTTAGTCCAAAATGCTCTGGCATGCACATAGAAATACTAAAATTACACTTGTTTACAGACTTGTCAGGTGAAATTAAAGCAAATGTGAATTGTAGCCAGAGGTACAAGCAAAAATCGAGCATCGAAACTTTTCTTTTGTAGACAGAAGAGAGGATACAAAGCTGTAAACTCCAAAACCACCATTCATCCAGACCGTCCCTCTTGACTATCACAATGGAGGTAATAAGACTTGACTGTGTTCAACTGTAAATAAATTACAGCTCATGAAGGAGGTTTTGCAAGAGCCTCCATCTTTCTTGCGGAGATGCTGGTGTCCTTTGGGTTTAAAATTTTTTTCTAAGCATTATTGATCTAGACGTGCTGGGTCTTTGGTTGAGACAAACAGTGGGTATCCCACTTTTGAAGTTTGGTCTTGCTCCCATCTGGGAGAAATGTTGTTATGTGAAGAAGAATGAGTAAGCCAACCCTCTGTTGTGTTTTAAATTGGAATGTAATGTTGTTGGATCAGACTTCAAAATAAAATAACATCCAAATTCACTAGTAAAAATAAAATATCTTGATATAACACACCAACAGAAAGCAGTGTTACAGGGAACTCAGGAGATGGCTAATATTTGTGTCAGCCTGAATATGTCTCTGAACATCTGATGGACAGATAGATAGAAAACTGCTTGCCACATGGGATGTTTCATTTTAAGGGGTGTTTCATCCTGGGAAATAGCTTTTTGCTTACTCAGTCTCTTCAAAATCATCCTAGGGTGTAATAACAAGAATATTGATGGATTGCTGCATTGAAGGAGCTGTATCATGGAAAATACAATGTCTTTTTGAAATAGAAATTGTACATCTATTTCAGATAGACATAACATAATTTTCAGAACACAACGCTTCCTCCCCAGTCTACAGTATGTTGTGTGCAAAAACAAAAAGTCGTTTAGATCTCATTCAAATTTAGTCGATTGCTACTGATGTCACCATCAAAAGTAATAGGATTTGGGCTAACTCAGACTGCCTTATCCCACCTACATTAGGTCAAAAATGCAGCTGCTGTGTTAGTGTCCCTACACTTGTTTCCCATAAAAGGATGGATTATCAACTTTTTTGGATTATCAACAATTTATGTTCTGTTTGGTCTTGCATTTCAATGTCTTTGGGGCTTTTTACACCTGGTCACTTCATGCGTTTTTGGATAGCTATCAGATCGTAAAAAGACCAGGGGTCTCATTCATAAAACTGTGCGTAGGATCCTTACTAAAAGTCTACGTACGCACAAAAGCCAAAAATAGCGTACGCAAAAAATATTCCGATTTATAAAACCATGCATACGCACACCAGCAAGCAATGTTCCTTTTATAAATCACAGATCACCTGAAAGTGTACGTACGTGAATTTGCCTCGTATCATGCCCTATACACGCCCATTTTTAACCATAAAAAGTCAATGCAAATCACCTCCTGAATGCTGATCCTCATATTAATGAGACTGGCAACCAATTGTTAGTTCGTAAGCTAAATCCTCCAGCATTAAAAGGATGCAGCATTAAAAGGATGCAACATTACACATGCGGGTCACCACAGCATTTATATATTTTTACAGCAATTATATGCTGCAACACCTTGCCAAAATCACAGCATAAATGAGAGGAATCACTTAAATAAAATAGATATGTGTTTTCTGCTCCTTTTGCGCACGCGTCTGATATATGCGGAGTGTTCTCCAGCAGTACGGGCGTTATCAGCTCAACAAGCAGACATATAAAAATGAATAATTTAAATTTAAAAACATAAATAGTAATTTCCTTTTACCTAACAGACTTGCATTAACTTGTACACATGTGAGTAACTATTAATTTTAGTGTAATAGGCGAACATGTTTCTTCATGCAGATTTTGTTATGAACATCATAATTAGAACTATTATAACGATAACATAGAGAGAAACAATTGTCCGGGAGCTTGATGGCTATATTTTCACACTTTGACATTTGATGATAAAAATGCACAGTAATTAAGGAAATGATTTGGTTATTTACACTGTGTTCTGCTGTTATCTAATGGATTCATTTCACTTTCTCGCCATCTGTGTCGCCAATTCCCATTAATTGCCTCCAGAATGTGCGTACGCATGGGTCAGAGTTTGCTTACAGGTGCGCACATTCTGTCATCAAGGTTTTTTTATAGATCACAACCTTTGCGTGGGAAGTGGCGTCCGCATGTTTTTAGCCCCGTTTTGTGCGTACGCACACTTTATAAATAAGGTCCCAGGTGTAAATGCCCTCTAAAGCGTTTTCGAGACAGATTTAAATCTGATCGCTCAAACCCCTTAAGGAGGTGGTCTGGGATGCATTTCAGATGAAACTGGACACGTGTAAATACCTTTTGTTGCATAAATGTTGTCTTAAGTTTTTAAGGCGGAGTAATGTATTTGCATTTTGCACGGTAAAGACGTATTTATGTGGCCAAATGTAAATCATATCCGAAAACACATTAAAGGTGCAGTGTGTAAATTTTAGCGGCATCTAGTGGTGAGGTTGCGAATTGCAACCAACGGCTCAGTCCACTGCTCACCCCTCGCTTTTGAAACACATAGAAAAGCTACGGTAGCTGGCACTGAAACATGGCGGCACAAAATGGCGACTTCAATGTATGGGGACCCTCTGTGTATGTAGATAAAAACATAAAAACGTCTCATTCTAAGGTAATAAACACATAACGGTTCATTATGAAAGGTCTTTATACACCCCAGATAATTTTGTTTTATATATTATTTTGCATATCTGTCAAGAGATCCTTCTAAAAATTACACACTGCACCTTTAAGTGAACAAATGTAAAAAGGCCCATAGTGATCTTTTTGTCCCTAATGCTTAAACACTTTTTTTGTTGAAAGTTCCTTACTGTCTCTATACATTGAGGTGCATTTGCTATTGCATGCCATACACATTCTGCTTAATGATATATCAGATTTTTTTGACATTTTTGAAAACATATATAAAAATACATTAATACATGAATGTGAAGCTGCCTGTGAAAACTCAGCTAAATCTTTTTTTGTGATTTCATGTTTTTTTTTTTTTTTACATAAAAGCATCCAACTTAAAGAACATTTTATGAAAATTTAACCTTGATTTGTCAGAAATGTATATTAAAGTAAATGACTGAAATAACCTTTTATGCTCATAATTTTATAATTAAAATATAAGACAAAGAATATGAGATAAAAAAAAATAAATGAAGGTTTAAATGAGTTTCAAAATATGAGATAAAGAATTAAATAAATGTTGAGTTGACTTTTTATGTGGTAATATAGCAATTTTACAAAAAGTGCAAGAAGGTACGAAAGATTTCAAAAAATAAATGAAGGTTTGGTTACACTTTATTTTGATAGTCACTTTAGACATTCTACTAACTATAAATAACTTTGCAACTACATGTCAACTAACTTTCAATAATTTGCAACTATACGAGTTTCAAAATATGAGATAAAGAACTAAATAAATGTTGAGTTGAATTTTTATGTGGTAATATAGCAATTTTACAAAAAGTGCAAGAAGGTACGAAAGATTTCCAAAAGTACAATTTTGTGGCTAAAAGATGCATATTGTTACCTTAAAGGTGTGTACTTATCAAAAGGTCATCCCAGTGACTTTAGGAACTTTTGTACCTTATTCTGACAGTGTACTTTGTTAGAATTTAGTGGCTTTACAAAGTTTTTTTTTTCAAATGAAAAAAGGTTAACCAGTTATAAATTAAGTTCTTTAGATATACTGTAACCATCGGAATGATAATGATATGATGATATCATAAGGAGAGTGCTTATTGTTTTGATCTAAGAAACGTTGTATCACATTTTAGTCATTTATAATCTTTGAACCATGATACATTTAAATAATTAAGATGAACAAATAGTAAATAGTAAAAGATATGAACCATTTAAGCTTATAGGTAGTCCTGACCAGTCCGTAAAGCAGACCACAGGCCTTGCATGTCAATGAAGCCCATTTACATTTCCTTTCACTTAAGTGTATGTCTGACTTTCTTGTAATGTCCTCAACTAAAAACACAATGAATTGAGTTTGAGCTTTTTATGGAGGCAAAGAACATTCCATATTGCATGAATGTGTCTTCCTGTTGAATTGTAGGGGTAATAACTTAAAAGTAATATAAAGCTTATGTCTCCTTCTGACAGGAAAACCTGCTCCTCTGCTGCTCTCCCAGCTGTATGCGGCATTAAAGGTAAAATACGGATCCCTGGAAAGCCATTTGGCATCTAATTGAGCATTCCTATTACTTTAAACTCCCAACAGACAGGGATGTTCACCAGTGGGTGTGTGTGTGCTAGAGTGTGAATAGAAGACGGAGAGAGAGAGATACTCCTACAGTTAATGGGCCTATGTTCGGATTTCATTGTAATATCACACAATGAAAGAGTGTTTCACTCTTCAATCCATTGCTACACAGAATAAAAAATTGCAGCTAGTAATTGTCCCTGGTCATCATTTATTAAATAAAGCCAAGGTGCCAGATAAACCCATACCCCAATTTTCCTTATTGATAGAGGGCCTTATGTAAATATGATACAAGCATAAAAACTATGATGCTTAGTAGATTTCCATGTCATGATCTATTGTATATGTTTCACACATAAACATTTCCCTCTCTCTAATATATGGGCTGCCACATCATGAGTTTTTGATAAAATGATATAATACAAAGATCATAGTGGTAACCACTGTATATATATATATATATACACTTCTTGGATGATGAATTGCACGTGTAGTTCAGGTTAAAAGATGATGTGTGTTTATTTAGCTCAGCTCTGCAGACCTTTGCGTGATGAGATATTAGTATGCGCTGTGCTGTCTGTGGTTCATGAGACGCATCTGCAGCCGTTTGCAGGCCTTGTTTCAGATTAAGTCAAGCTGAAAATACCAATTTACCATTAAATTGTTTTGCAGTGAATTCAGAAAAACACCCGAAAAAGGGACAGTCACAATGCTGGACATCTCCCTGACTTACTGCAAAACAAAACTTTATTTACAAAGTAAGAAATATAAGCTCAAGTTATGAGAAACACACATCAGTTTTATAAGCTTGTATGGGTTCTCTGATTGCAACATTTAACAGGAAACAACTCCATGTAACTTCAAATACTCCATCCTAAACTATATTTAAAGGTGCAATGTGTAAAAGTAAGAAGGATCTATTGACAGAAATGAAATATTATATACATAACTATGTTTTCAGTGGTGTGTAAAGACCTTATATAATAAATACAGTACTGTACTTTCCGGACTATAAGCCGCATCGGAGAATAATCCGCATCATTCAAAAATGGGTCATTCAGACGAAATAACATATAAGTCACAGTGGACTATACTTTACTACTATATACTATACTACATTTAATCTGGACAGGCAAGTTATTCAACTAAACAATAGCAGACAAAACATCAGGCTGTATAGATGTCTGTACGTTAAAGTAATATTATCAGTTATTTACATGATAAACAATAGCATACAGAACTTACCTGGAAGGTTGAATAGGCTAAATTAACCGAACAAGCCAACTAGCATGAAGTTCACATACTTGTCATTCCACATTACAGAAAAAGGAGGGGTGACCTTTGGACTGAGCTGATGGTTGCAATTCACAGTCTGACCGATGTTGCAAAAACTCCCTGATTGCACCTTTAAAAACAACATGATCTCACAAAGTTCCGTGGTATAGTCATGGAATATTTTGCTTATTTATCCATGTCATAGTCACGGATCTCCGCATTTTTACGGACCTTCTTTTACGTGTCAGTTTCACGTATTGGTAACTCAATTGTCACTTTTAAACCATTTTCGCGTGGGTTTGGGGTTAGATTTGGGGTTTGGGTTAGGATGTCACTTTAACTATTGGTTTATACAATTTTTTTCCCGAATTTTTAAACAAATCTCTTTTCTGCAAGTGGGCGTGGATTTAGCGTTGACAGTGGACACGCCTCCACCGCTTAAAAAATAAGACAATCCTGCATATTTTTATAGGTTTCTTAACAGTGACAAACTGAGAACACATTTAATATCGATCTTTAATCTTGACTTTAAATAAAACGTAATATTTAAAATGTTTGTAAAGAAATTTAGTTTTAACCTGTTCTTATGTGAAAACTATTTTACGAGATTTTGAATTAATCTGAACAATGTGAATCCCCCAAAAGCAAGAATAAATACCCCTTAACCCACCCATAAACGTAAACGTCAGTTGAGTGAAAGCAGATCTTACAAATGAGATCATACAAATTGATACAAATTAGCAATTTTGTAAAACAGCTTTAAATTTTCATAATTTTGTGTTATTAGTTTATAGTTTTAGAAAAGTCATCTATATTTCTTTTTTGTATTATCATGAGACAGGTTTTGAATCAAGAATAGTGGAAAATTTTGAATTATTAGTTATGTCATAACAGCATTTGTAAAAGACAATAGAGTGAAACAAAATATTAAAAAGTTAAAATGAAGAACTTACTTTTAACAATTGGAAAGTGCTTGGACTGTAAACATCTGTGTTACCTTGCTTCTACTCTACATATAAGACCTTTCTGAATGGCTTGATTAAGACTTAAGTCTCTCCTACGCTATTGGACAGCCTTGATTCACTTTGCTTGAAAATCTAATGAAGTTGTCTTTAAAAGCTTGGTCTAGAAAAGATTGCTAGGCTCTACTAAAGGTGTATTATTTTGTGCATGTCTCTGTAGCATTAAAGGTGCAGTGTGTAGATTTTAGCGGCATCTAGTGGTGAGATTGTGAATTGGACCCCTGCCTTTTGAAGCACATAGAGAAGCTACGGTAGCGTCACAGGACAAACATGTCATCGTCTGAGATAGTGACGTAGTGACAAATGTGCTCTGTAGAGCAGTTTGTCCATCTAGGGCTACTGTAGAAACATAATGGCACAAAATGGCAGCTTCCATCCAAGGGGACCCACGATGTATGTAGATGAAAACGACTCAATCATTGGTAATAAAAACAACAGAGTTCATTTTGTAAGGCCTTTATATACCACTGAAAACATAGTTATCTATATTATATTGCATTGCTGTCAAAAGATCCTTTGAAAATGTACACACTGCACCTTAAAAACATAAATCCTTTATGGCCTTTTGAATTTTCATTGGATCTACAGCCTATGCACTGGCCCCGTGCACGATTTTGGGCTGAGCAATGAACCATCCAAAAATGACTTAACATCGTATTTTCTGCTGACAAAGGGTTCAACGTTGCCATTAAAACACGTCTGTGTAGGACAATCTTAAATTTCTCTCTGCTCCACTTGCTCAGGTTGCATTGTGTGTCTGCATCACTTAGGCCATTTGCTCGCTGGACACAACTGTGCCAGGACAAGATGCGATGTTTATTCATGCAGTCATGCGCCCTTGGCCTTTCACCTGTGTGTATCTGTTGAATATGAAAATGTGCTCACCCTCCAAGCACCCCTGCTGCCTCACATGCATAGAAGGACAGCAAAATCTGACCACACACAAACACATTGTCTATTTTATCATCTCTGTGCATCAGTGATATGAAAAATCCAGGTCTTTGTTTAAACAACTAATTCACCCAAAAAATTAAAAGCTTTGAAAATTAATCTTCATGTTGGTCTTTCTTCAGTGTAGCAGTGTAGCAAAGCTAATGCCCCATTGTTTTCTTTTTTCCTGTGTTTGTCATTTTTTTTGTTTCAGCATCAACAAGAAAGCAGTAGGACTACAAAGATTATGCACTTTATTTCAGTGTTTGTTTCCTCAGGCTTTTTCAAATTGCACACACAAAGACAAATTGTTACAGAAGGATAATTATGATGACTTTAAATTGCTTTAGGAAAAGCCTTTAAATTAGGGTATTAAGTAAAATGGCACGTATATAAACAGTGCACATCAAAGGCTCTGGATTTCCCATCAATGGTCTGAAACCCCTGAGTGATAAGAGCTGGACTGACTCTTCTGAGCTCAGCTGCTGTGAGAAGGGTTGAAACAAACAGCTGCCCACGTGGATCAAGGAGGTGCAGATGGCAATGGAAACAAGTAGAGGAGGAGAGGCAGGTGGTCAGTGCCAGTTTCTGGGTAGACGTCCAGAGGGTTTGTGTCAAAAGACAAGCTGATCACTTTCCTCAAAAAATGTCAAATGATGCTTGAAAACAACACTTGTTCTGGACTGGATAATGGACAATATGACCAAGTCTCAACAAGCAACGTAGTCTCTACTTTTTTTGCAAAGCCTAAACATATTTCTGCATACACTTGCTCCCACATACAAAAAGAAATGAACAAATGTTCCTAAATTTCAACAACTTAATAGTGTACCAACTCTATATAGTGTACAGTAATTTTCTGACCAAAATTGCTCAGTAGCTCACATAGTATACTGGGATGCAAAAAACTCAGTTATGAAACCTGAAAAAACATGTGACTTCACAAACGAGCACTATACTTAACAGAAAACGTGTCATGGTGTCTTTAGGAATCATGTTTTTATTTCACTTTACCTTTCTTGACACTAAAAATTAGGTTTAGGATTTTAAACTCGATAGGACATTAACCTTAAAGTGTGTTTGGGGGGTAAGCGATAAAAACACTTTGGGAAAGTGTGTCGGACTGAGTACCAAAACACACTTGTAGCAAATCAGCAGTAACGGGCATGTCTACTAATGAGGGGGAGAATAAAGCACTCAGTTTTCACTACTGAAAAAAAAACAGTAATCAAGGACACTACTTGCACTACTTGCCTCTTCCTCTTGTGCTGGGTGTTGAATGTCACCTTCCTCATGAAACCGACCAAAACCATTCACACGTTAAACACATTTGACCTGGTTTACCAAAGTAACACACATTGCTTTCACTCATTTACGTCATCATACAGCCGAATGGCTCAACAAATTCCAGCCATAGTCGTTGCCTGGGTTACGTCCATATGTGTGGGGCGGGGCTTTTTAAAAGAGGGTCCAGATTGTTTTGGTGATTTGAAATATCAACAACGTTAACCAGAAAACGCTTAGCCCACCTTTAAAGACCTCTTCTGGTTTAAAAAAAAAATGTTTTATTGTTTTTTATGCTTTTGTACACTTTGTACGAAGGCATATGAATTTCTCAAAATACATATGAATTCCTGTGAGATAGGGCTGGTCTGGAGTGAGGTAAACAGTGGTCCATTGGTGGTCAGTGGTCCAAGAATCAACCCACTCTCACTCCCAAGGTGTCAAAAAATGAAGCATAGTCTAACGCCATGGTCTAATGCCTATAAATATGCTAAATGTACCTCTTGGGATCCCTCTATAGACAAACTAGGAACTCCATTGCTTTCAACAGGAAACCGCTGACTTCATTGGATGGCAAGTTCACAAAGCTGGATCATTTCCACCAGAAGCGATATACTGTAATGTTTTAAATTTTAAAACTTACATCTTATAAAGTATAAATATTTGTCAAATCAGTTGTACTTGCAGACATACAAAGAATTTAGATGTATGTTTATTTGACACATAAGCCAAACAATAAAAAGAGAAGTAGTACCCTGCACCTAAAAATATATGCTCAAGGGGACACCTTTTGCATTAAAAAAGTGACACCTATGGGTACGGTTACCACCATACAGTCGGTCGATTGCATATCAAAAAGTGACGCTAAAGAGGGATACCCTGTGCATTAAAAAACGACCCCTAGGAGGTACCTTTAGCATCTTCATAGTGATGCGGAAATGTTTGAACATGCTTTGGTTTTTGATGTCTTGGGAATGACAGCAGCGGCGCATCTTGGACTGTGACCGTCGAGGAGAGTTGAAATCAACTCAACTTTATGGTAATGAGCTATGACGCGATTCAGCGACAACTAATCGGAAGGCGGAAACGTGCGGTGGCAACCAATCGGAAGGCAGAAAAGGATTCCAGAGAATGCATTCGAGCATCATAGCGTTCACTACTGTTTTTCTATAGCGTTGTTGGCAGGGCAGCCAAAGCGTTTTTTAACGGTCTTGCTAGTGGCGGTGTGAATGTACAGTGAGAAGATGTTGAAGTAAACAGAGTTAAAAGCTGTGGATTGTAAGGAATTTGTACAGGGATACAAAGAAAAAGGATATGAATTCTCACTAAATTAATAAAAAAAAACAGAGATGGCACACTAAAATCTCAGTCTGAAACATACATTTTCAATGGTAAACCAGTGTATTGGCTCAGTCTCTCCTTTTACAGGACATTCAAGGTCATGAGAAACCAGATCTGTATATTGATGCAAGTGTGCTTATGTTATGTTATATCTGTGTCATCATGACATATTAATACCTAGGACATCATCAATTTCCTTCCCAGACACAACATAATCCAGGCAGAGAAATTAAATCAAATTATCTCCGCAAATTACGACAGAGTGTGTAATATGTCCGAAGCAGTCAGTCAGCCACTCCCAAAAGCACCAGACAGGAAGTCTTTGATCAAGTACAGTCACACAATAAGGAAGTAGCAGACAGTCTGAGAAGATAAAACACAATCTTTTTAAAATCGAACAGTGACAGCTAATGCTTTCCATAAAACAACACGAGGAAACTCATGGGAATATTAGATTTTTTATTTAAAGTCTAGCAGCCCCAGACAAAGTAAGTTTACTTTAAAAATGCAAAGTAAAGAGGATAACAGGTTGTTTAGAGGTGCTGGAAGCTGGAATAGGAAGATGTGGGCAGGTGTAGTTTGGCGATAAACATGCAATGTTACTGAACACTTTAGGTTTTGTTCTAAGTAGTTTTTGTTCTTAAGGGGTGTTTTTTGCATTGCACTGTTTTTTTCTAGAGCAGATAAATGTTCTATAACAGATCAATGTGAAAAAAGTCGGAGTAATGATTAGACAGTGCTGAATTAAGATACAAACATGTTAATGATGTTAATTTAAAAGTTAGGTAGCTATTGCATACATTCTCAGAGAATAGGTACATGAAGGTACAAAAGTTGTCACTGTTGCAATCTATTTATCTGTAACCATCTATGTACAGTGGCTAGCAAAAGTATGTGAACCTTTTGGAATTTCATAGTTTTCTGAATAACTTCGGAATAACTTTATAAAATGTGATCTGATTTTTGTCTAAGTCAATGGTATTGACAAACATAATGTGTCTAAAAATAATTACACAAAAAAATTCTGATCTTTCATGTCTTTATTGAACACACTCAAAATGGCAGTGAAAAAAGTAAGTGAACCCTTAAAATTTATAAATGGTTTACTCCCCCATTGGCAGCAATAACCTCAACCATGCGTTTCCTGTAGCTGTGGATCAGACCTGCACATCTTTGAGAAGTAATTTTAGTCCATTCTTCCTGGCAGAAATGAAAGCGCCAGCGTAAGTTCTACCAGGAAGACTCTAATACCATGTCACTCATTCATTAAATCGGCTTACCAATCACAGCTCAATGCTGACTATTTAAACGCTGAATTAACACTCTCTCCTGCTGCCTGTAGGTGTCGTAGCTAAAGTTCGCCTCCATCCTCCCCACCACCACCACCACCAGGTTGTTCCCTGGTCTTTTGTCCGGGGGTAGGCTCCGCCCCTGCCTTCAACATCAGGCAGGATCTGCCGGACTACAGCTAGACCTGGACGAAAGGCGGGGCATACGCCAAAAGAATCTTACGAGACTCAAGCATCTATTTTATTTTCAGACTGATTTGAATTTCTGTCTTTTAATTCAACATGAAATAAATGTCATTCAAACGTTCACTTGCCCTCTGAGTCTTTATGGTAGAACTGTCATATTCTTTTGACTTCTTATGTGTATGGCCCTCTTCAAGTCAGTTCATAGCATCCCTATTGGGTTGAGGTTTGGGCTCTGACTTGGCCACTCCAAATGTGGATTCTGTTGTTCTGAAGCCATTCTGTTGTGGACTTGCTCCGGTGTTTTGGGTCATTGTCCTGTTGCATCACCCACCTTCTAAGCAGTTTCAGCTGATGTACATACATTCTCACATTATTCTTAATAATTGTCTGGTATACTTGGGAATTAATTTACCCCTCAGTGATTGCAAGCTGGCCAGGCCCTAATGCAGCAAAGCAGGCCCAAATCATGATGTTTCCTTTACCATACCTTACAGTTGGGATGATTTTCCATTATGATATGCTGTGCCCTTTCTATGCCAGATGTAGCGATGTGTTTTTTTCCAAATAGTTCAATCCAAGTTTCATCAGCCCACAAAACATTTTGCCAATATCGCTGTGGAGTGTCAATGTGCTCTTATGCAAAATTCAGGCATGCAGCAATGTTCTTTTTAGTAAGCAGTGGCTTCCTTTGTTGTGTCCTGCCGTGGATACACTGCTTGTTCAGTGTTTTACATATTGTAGACTCATGAACAGAGATGTTAACAAGTTCCAATGATGACTTCAAATCTTTGGCTGTCATTCAGACTTGTTTCTTTATCTCATTGATAAGTCTTTGTTGTGCTCTTCGTGTCATTTTGACTTGGCGCCCACTTCTTGGTAGAGTAGTAACAGTCCCAAAGCATCTCCATTGTTTGCCTAACTCTAGACTTGTGAATTTCTAAAGTCTTTGAAATAACTTTGTAACCCGTTCCAGCTTTATGTAAAGCAACAATTCTTGATCGTAGCTCCTCTGAAAGCTCTTTTTGGCGAGGCATGGCTCACATAAGTGTGTTCTTCTTGTGCAGAACAAACTCCAAAAGTTTGAGGGGTTTTTATCAGTCAAAGTAGCTGTAGTCCACACCTCCAAACGTATTATCTTACCTGACCTTATCTAAAAACTGACTCCAATTAGCTTTTTTGAGAAAAGTACTTTTTTCCACAAGCACTACGAGGTTTTTTGGTTGTTCTCAATAAAGACATGAAAGATCAGAATTTTTGTGTATTTTTTTTAGATATATTATGTTCATCAATGTCCTTGACATACATGAAGTTCAAGATCACATTTTATGATAAATTTATTCAGAAAACTATGAAATTCCAAAAGGTACACATACTTTTTTGACACCGTATCTATCTGTCTCCTTTAAATCATTTTCTAATTATTCATGCACTCACAGAATCTATCAATCCATCCACCCATCCATATACATCCATCCATTCTTCCATGAATTTTCTAATTAATCATCCCCTCTGATCATCCATCCATCCACCCATCCATCAACAATCCCACTGATGGTAAATAGTGGCTTCCTTATGTAAACCATGTTGGTTAAATCTGTTTATTCATGCCCCATTCTCCAGTGTGTGTGTGTGTGTGCACTGTTTGCCAGAGTGTTTTTGGCAGGGTGATTGGCCGTATTCCAGTTGTAACACCAATGAAATGGGAATATGTGGCATCTTATCCCCTGAAAACAAGTCGCTTGCCAGGCTGAGGAGATGAGAGCTGGGATGTTGGACCACGGTGTCCTTATTCAGAAGAAAAATTACCTTGAGCCGTGTCTTTAGGGAATTCCCCCAGCCCAGGAGTAAGTTCCACTGGCAAATCCAGACAGGTTGAAAATGAATAATGATTTGCTTTCCAATGCACATGTACGAAATGTCAGTGCGATTTAGTTTAGATGCTCAAACAGGACTACTACAGGATATGTCGCTGTGTAGACAGAGTTACTACTTAATGGCTTGAGTTACATTTGTTTTTTAAAACTGAAAATTTGTACAGAATCTTAGATTTATTCCTCAATAAAATAATCTTCAAAAATGACATGCCCTGCCAAATGACACCTGACTTTTAAACTATTTTATATATACATTTGGTTCAAATGTGTATACATGTATAAAGCTGTGTGTATTTCTTGGGTCATCAGCATTTTTATTCCTGTGGTTCACCAATTCATAAACAGTACTTGGGTGATTCTCACGAAAACTTGGTTTTAAAAATGTCAAGCATGAAAATGTAAAAATTGCTTAAATTTACTTTTTTTCCCACCAGACATTAAAAAACAAAGTCTGGAGTAAATGGGAACATTACTTTAAAACCTTTTACTTATCATTTAACACTTTTTGTAACATAATTTAAAAAATTAGTCCTAAAAAATCTCATTACCGCAACAGTCAGAAAACATCAACACTGACATATTTTCAAAATGACATGACAAACCTGAAAGAACATAATTTGGAGATTCTGCACATGCATTTAAAATCAAAGTATTATGCTTCTATTAATTAAATTAACATTTAATAAGCATCTGTTGCGGTAATGATAATCAAAATGTCGTGTAAGCATTCTGACAAGACAATATTTCAAATTAACTGTAAAAAAAATGATCTTACCTGGTAGCCATCTTGAAGTAACTGGTCCATGTGCTTGGTCACTCAAAATCAAACTTTATTAAAATTCTGTATGTGTGCTTAAACTGTTCTCAAAAAGTGTTGCGGAGGATGAGAACATCAGGCATGGACACATAATTTTACTAATTTTTTTTCATTATTATTATACATGAATATTCAGTAAATATTTTTTCTGTCATCTAAAGTAATCTAGCAAAACATCCACTTATTTTTTTCTTAATATTTTTGTGTTAATTTGATTAAATTAAAACATAACGCCTGTTCAAACACAGCCGGACACATTGCGGTAATGAGAATTTCAGCAGAAAATGAGATAAAATTTACAATTATAAATTCTTATGTTGAAATCACACATTGTGCAAGGTAGAACACAGTATTGTGTTAATTCTGATGCTTTTTAATGTTACTATATTACACATTTTAAAGCTAAAATCATTAGTGCCGTGGTGTTTCAATGGTTTCGTGAGAATCACCCACTTGTATATACCCAGTTCTTCTTTGATATGGACCACTAGCTTTCTGCGATTGTTCTAAGATTTCAACAAAGCCTGAACCTTGTAACCATCCCAGAATGCCATTCAAACCGCCTCAAACCCTTAACGCTGCTCTTAAACACATTGTATGTTTGATTGAACTGCCACATTTTCTGCCTAGGGGACTAGACCCAAGTGAGATATAAGATGGATTAAAAATCATTTTACATGAAAGGGACAACAGAGGTAATCAAAAGCCATTGTGATTTTTCGGTGAAGTATGAAAAGCTGTTCTATTTTCAGAGCTACTTAGATTTCCAGAGATTTTATTCACTTTATAACTATCTTTATTTCCATTTTTTTATTTTTCGATCCTACTCTCCTCTCTCTTATATGCATTTCCTTATTGGAAACATTTACTATCAATAATCTAATTATATAATAAGCATTCCTATCTGGCCAATTATCAATATTTCTTTGTGGTAGGAATCAAAAAACACAGTGAAGTAGGACATCGATTTTATGTTTCCTTAAACCCTGAAGTAATTTTGGTGGTGAGAATTTTCATTCATATGACACATCAATTATTAGACATACCCATACAAACAAAGCAAGACAGTGTTTTGCCTGAGGATACACTGAGGATCCTGTCTTACTGTAAGTAAAAAATTGCTTACATTTCAAAAATGTTATATCATTAAACCAAACAAAAAGTTCAACATAGTCCTTATGAATGCAGTCTGGCTCTGCAAAAAAAGACGAATAAATACATGTTATACTTGAGAAAGTGAAAGGCTCTAATTAGTTATTTGTAACATCTGCCATCTCTAACCCTAACCTTAAGGTGTAAGACTCCAAAGCCCATCGATTTTAGATGGCTGTCTCCCCCTTGTGGCCAACTGTATAAAATTAAAGCAGTTTCATTTATTATTTACAATAAAAAGGAATCATTTGAAGAATATTCTTAATTTTACATTAAATTTAAAACTTGATTAATTATATATATTTTGTTCTATCGCACAATTTCTTCATTAATTTTATCATTTTCTATTTAGACTCTCTACCTTCAAGTTTGTCCTTTTTCTTCAAAGCTGATGATGTGTGCATAATGAATAACATTCATCAAAGTCACAATGGTTTGATATTAATTCACACCACCACTGCATATCTCTTTCACGTAGTGAATTAGATCCTGACAGAACGAGTGGGGAGAGACAACTTACTACTTAATCCAAACCAACTCGGCCATGCATGACTTTCACTTTACAAAACACTTTGAATCGTCATGGGTATGTTCAATACAAAATCTTTATTTTTGACTGAACAATTCCAGTGTTATAGATGACATATATGAAGAAAAAAAAATTAGTCAAAAATTAAAATACAATTTATCAGCTTGTATTACCAATATATTGAACCATCTATTTATGTTTTGAGTCCATACATCAGAAAAATATCAGTCTAGGCATGTGCTTTCTGTTTTAGATGAGGGAAATAGAAGTGTTATGGATGTAGCAAAAAAGTTTTTGGAAGACAACATGAATTCTGCAAATATAATAATATAATAATAATACAAAATAATACAAAAATAAATCAAATAAAAATGTAAAAAAAAAAAAAAACATAGAAACCTCTGGTATTTAAGTCATAAAATTTTGTTAAAAACATTATTTCATGAAGAGAAAGTAACATTTTAAATTGACATCCTAAAATGTTTAAATGTACACAGGAAATTAAAGTGTCTGTGCTCGGCAGGGTGCTACTTCAGAGTTTTTGGCCCTCTATCTGAATATTGATCGGGGTCCCTCACATCAATAATTGAATTGTTTTGGTGCGCCCATAGGCTCCTTGCCATACTTCGCTTCTCTAGCTTCTGCCATGTGTTTGTAAGTGAATTAAGACAGACTTCATTGTGGTACACACTTTTATAAAAACAACTTAAAGGCAGGGTATCTGATTAAAAACATTCAAACTTTAGCCTAGCACTGAAATCACGATCCCACCCTCCGTTCAAATCGCCACCCAAAGCCACGCCTTCTCCAAAATACATGAACACGCACAGACCAGGGGCCTCATTTATCAACATTGCGTAGAAAATGTTCTATATTTGTACCTACAAATGAAATTTAGAATGTGCCTAAGTACAAAAAAATCGGGATTTATCAAACGTGCGCAGGTGGTTCGTACGCACATCAGTAAGTAATCCTTGATGATAAATCTCACTTGTTCTTAAGCACCATGCTCGTGCACGTTCATAGTCATTTGCATTCCGAAACGCCTCCAATGAACCATATATGGTGACAACACCTCCCGTTATATGTCACGTGGTTGTGCTTTTTCCCTCATCGCAATAATGACAAAGAGAGCGTAAAAGAGGAATTTTACAGACACAGAAATTGAGTTACTCGTGGATGAGGTTAAATCCTAATAACACATCCTGTTTGGTTTACCTAGTGCGGGAGGAATGACTAACTAAAGAAAACCAGTTACCAGTGAGTTTAATTCCGTTGAATATGAGGAGAGAACACTTCCAAAAATAAAAAAGTGGTTTGACATTAAATTATCAGCAAAAAAAAAAAAAAAAAAACGCGTCACAGCACACCGACGTGAAACGAGTGCAACTGGAGGAGGACAGACAACTTTCCACCTTGGACAGCAGCATATATAACCAGCATCATTGGCGCGATCTTTGAAAACGCGCTACGGCGGAATGGATTATATTTGCCAAGTCTTCCAATAACGCAAGATAAGCCATTGCACTGTCAAGCATTTGTCGGAGACTTCATTTATACAAATCACATGTAGAGCTTTCGCAGATACAGATACATATCACAAATAAATCATTATACTTATTTGCTGTTACCATACTGACATTAATCATTTTTAACACCTGCTTGTGGATAAAAAATAGACACTTCTTTACTCACTGGAACAGGGTCCTATATGTAGTATCGCTATTCTACCACTAGATGCTCTGCGTACACATACTCCGAGGTGTGCGTATATTTACACACATTTCTACGTATAAGTGCAATTTGATAAATTCCACACTTTGCGTAAAACTGTTCCTACGCACACTTTACGCACACTTCTGTGCGTACGCACGTTTGATAAATGAGGCCCCAGAAGCCCATGTCTCATTCAACAGTACAAAGTGAATAACATTACCAAAATATCTAACATAAATAACTGTTTAAATAGAAACTAGATACAGCACGTTTTTGGTTGTGTAATGTTAGACGCAGTAGTTTGCTTATAATTTTGAAAACACAAATATCATAACGCTAATTTGTAAGGTTACACAAACTACATAAGCAACACAATGTTTCATCAAAATAGATTATCTGAATCCATCTAAATTAAACCATACAGCGTACCAAAAGAAACACTTCAACGACACTTTCAGTCCCTTTGCCTACCGCAGCTGTTTCCATTTCGTGGAAAAGCAGTCAAGTTACTAGGGGTGTCACGATTTCGATTTTAAATCGAAATCGATCGAAATTAAATCACAGCTTCGAACTTCGAATTAAAAAATGGGATCGTCGATGCTGCCACGCCCCCATTTCACGTCCGGTCGGCTTGCCAAGCGAGGAAAAAAACTCTCAGAGATGCCTTTAAAAACATCTGTCCAGCGGAACGCGATCATATTTTAAAGACGAGGGATGCTACAACTCCTTGAAATGCATATCATAAACAGGATTACCAGTGATCTGACTTTGGACAGAGCGCAGCTCTCTGCACGTGCGCGATAGTGAGGGAGGCGCAAAGATGCAGCGGGTTATATTAAACAAAAGGATAGTTTGCCTCAGCTTGCATGAAACGCATAAAACTGAACAAATACGTAAGGGTTACTACTTTAGTTTATGTTCAGACGTCGGACAGATGCGAGCACGTGCACGTGAGACAGAGAGCAGCGCAGCTGCTTATTATGCTGGATTTATTTCAGATGCTATGAGTCCAAGACACGCGCATTAAGTCCATGTTAGAGATGCGCGGATGGACTATTATTTCATAGCCTGCACTGGTGTCATCCTAATTTACCACGTTGGAAAACTTATTCCAGGCAACCCTTTCTCACATTCTATTTCCTTTGTTTTTAATTCTCATTTTTTGAGTTTCGCCAGCGTTGATAAGAGCTTTGTCAAAATGCGTCCTCATTTCTCCGCGCTGTTAATGATAGAACAAATGGATCCTTAACAGCCGAGGATATCCCAAACAATTAAAAGCTTTATTAAATACAAGTGTGTATTTATTAGAAAACTTTTTCTTGTCACTGTTTTAGTATTATAAGTTATGTTTTGTGTTAATATTATTCTGTTTATGTTGCGTATATTTCTATGTTGATTATTTGATATGCTGTTAAATAGATTAGGGGAGACCGGGGCTGGTTGTCTCACGGGTTGGTTGTCACACTGCTTATTCCAGACATACTACATGGCACTGTGGTACAATTTTGATATCAATTTGTTAGCCTTTAATAGCTTACTCATTTGCACTTGTAATTTTGCTGAGCAGACACAAAACATTGAGGTTAGGAGACAATTTTTTATTTTTATGGGTAAGAGTAAATTGTCATGTTGGTGTTGTTTTTGTGTTGAGATCTTGTAGGATATTAGTCATTCAAAAACAAAACACTCATTAAAAAGCTAAAAGTAGTAGCTTTATTTTGCGTCATCTTTTAGCTATCAAGTTAAAGCCGTGTGGCAGCTAGCTTATCATGTTTGTCAAGAAGTCAGTTGGGGATGGTTGTCACATAGCTTGCGGGGTTGGTTGTCACATAAGAATATTGGACATGTAGACCTTTTAAGACTGTTTGTCTGATTGTTTGTTTGTTTTTGTTTGCTGGTACAATAAAATAAAGCATTAAATAAAGAGGTTTTAACACTAAAAATTATTTCATTTTATTTCTCAACACAGTAGACAATAGGCTTTATGCCCAGCTGCACTACTTCCTGAACTTCAGCCAGCTTCTTGTTTCCTGTCTTCCATTATTGGACAAACTGATTAATCCAGGTGTGCCTGACCTCAGTAGTCACAATAACAATAATCAGACACACCTGAATTAATCAGTTTGTCCAATAATGGCAGACAGCAAACAAGGAGCTGGCTGAAGTTCATAGTGCAGCTGGGCATAAAGCCTATTCAAGTAACTGATCACCCACTTTAATCCCATTGTTTAAACATAAGGGGCATTGATAACAACTATCATAGGGGTGGTATTCATATTAAAACTTATTTGCAGTTTCTAGCTTAAAAAAATAAAAAGTTACACATTATCTTTTCAGATCCCAATTTATCATTGAAATCCTATAGAACCTCTATAAGGACAACCAACCCCATACCCTGTGACAACCAACCCCGTGATGGGGTTGGTTGTCACATTGTGTCAGAGTGTCTTTGATGGTTAATTACTTCCTGTTACAATACAATCGAAAAGTAAAAAGTATACACATTTAAATCCAAGACTCCAAAGTTTCATTTCATGTAGGAATTACTGCTGAAAGATTTTTTGAAGATGAGCAATTCATGCATGAGTAAAAATTGTGACAACCAACCCCGGTCTCCCCTAATCTACATCAATGTGTCATATGTTCTGAAATAAATTAATATTTTTCTGATTACATATTTATTTTAATAAGTCAGAAATGTCTCCGCTGTTTTCTGCTGACAGGCGCGGTGGGTGCTACTGGGGGCGTGTGCAGCAGGTGACGCAAATTTTGGGTCCACAGAAGGCTAGACCGTCTCATTTCAGTTCTTTTCTTGAACTTCTGAGGCTGCCACTATGAAAGACAGAGATGTCGCATGCTTAGAAGGACAGAGCTAATAACAAGCAGTCGATCCGGCATCCGCCCGAATTTAATTAAAATATTATTTTTCGTCACGTCATCCGCCCGATCCATTAAGCCAACCGCGCATAGTCATGTGCGTGCAAGAAGGAATCCTCTCTCTACAAGCTCTCGCGTTAAGTGAAGCCCACAAACCCCCATGCGAGTTTTGCAATGTGCATGTTAATGTTAAAGTATTATAATAATAATAATAATAATAATAAATAATGGCATATAATTTTTGTCTAAATTATATGCCATATAAAAAATATGTAAAAATCGAGAATCGGATCGAATCGTGACCTTAGAATCGAAAATGTAATCGAATCGAGGATTTGGAGAATCGTGACACCCCTACAAGTTACCGATGTTAATTCTGGTTTTTGCTCTATGCTGATCCAGACAGTTTTTGCCATTGTTTGTTTAAAAAATATGTCTTTCGTTTTGTGGCTCCTGCGCAGGTTGTCAATTCAGCAGGAAAGCTTGTTTGCCTCTGTTTACATACGGGAGGTGAGAGCACGTGTTTCTGCATTAACACGACATGCAAAACATGTTCACAAAAGAGGTCCAAAAATGCATGCGTCCAATTATTGCGTTTGGCCCGAGTTCAATGATTTGTTGAACATTTATGGTCCTACACCTTTCACATATGACATATATGCTTATAAAAATACATATAGACAACTTAACATAGTGATTGCTATCAGGATGTGAGAAGACTTTCAACCAGCATAGCTACAGTAAAATGTTTCTGGATTAAATCAGATACCCTGCCTTTAAAATGGCAGTTGCCACGACACAAAACCGAACAGAATTCATCACATCTTAAAGAAAAGGTGATGACTCATTTAAAGGCAGAAGCACAGACAGTGCAAAAGCACGTTATACAGAGATGACCTGCTCTTATGAGTCATGCATTACTAATATGACACTGATAAAGCTATGTGCTACTGCATAGAATATGACTTATATGGATAGAGAGGCAGAAAGAAAGAAAATCTGGGTATTTGTGCGTTACAGAGTAATTTTTTCTGACCTATTTTTTAAGAAAACGTCTGGGCCACTAGTGTCCCCAAATTTAATTGCTTAACTTATAAAGACTAATGCTGGCTGTTTTCACACGGATTGCCCAAATCTTGTAAAAACACTTAATTCTTTCTGGCCAAGCAAATAGATAGCATGCCCCCTAAAAATTAGACTAGTCAGGTTGATCAAAGAAACAGCCTTAATCTCTGTGTTTACATTTTACTGGAGAAATAACCCAGAGATAACATAAATGACTACTTAAAATGGGACAGGAGAAAAACAACACTTCCTTTGTGCTGTAAATGTGATGTAAGGGTTGTGAGTAGACCATAATATGTTCTATCACCAGCAATAGCTATAGTACTTTACAATTGTTGCCTTATTCAATGACATACAATGACCATATAAACACATTTTTGCCATCTCAGCACAAAGATCTTAAGACAATTCCACAGACATACATTTTTAATCAAGAGGAGTTTCTTTTCCCAGTTTCTGACCTTCGGTCTGAGAAAATTCTTTTTAATAATTCATAATTTTTTTAGTATCCCACCCCCAACTGATCGCACGCTTGCTTAAACATGCAGTTTTTTGTTTTCTAGATATTTGTTTTAAACAGAGAACATTCTGTTCACATTTCTTTCTTTTCTGCATATGTCAGATTTATCTTTAATTTCGCACCTGAGTGGGGTTTTACCTGAGGCACAGGAAAGCACTTTAACTGCCCATGTTGCATCAGGGTCTGGCCCACAAGCAATCTTCTGCTTTTTTTCCCAGATCTATACAATTCAGTGATCGCCTCTCTGATTGCAATGATCAACACAAATACCTTTTGTGGGTTTGCATATTAAATAAGGCAAATATTGATTAAATTGATACATTTTTATGGTTAGCTCAGAGTAATATATTGTATTATAATATACAGAGTAATATATATATATATATATATATATATATATATATATATATATATATATATATATATATATATATATATATATATATATATATATATATATATATATATATGAAGAGTTTGGTTCCAAAACGCGATAAACGCCATTTTTGAAAAAAATGAGTTACTGCCAAAATCAGTATTATATCAGGTCAGTAGTTAAAAGTAAATTCTTAATTTTACGCAAAATCCAATATCCGCCGTGTTATTCTGTTATCTGTTCTCCCTTTTTTCCCAATATGCGATAAGCGCCACTCCCCCTTTTTTACAGAACGAAATAAATCCTACAGCGCACCAGAATCACGCAATGTAAACAAACATGGCGGCGCGCTGAGTACATGGAGTCCTAGTTTTCCTCATCTACTTTGTACTTTGTGATCTACAAACAAAACAAAATTATACTTTAATTGCATTCATAAACCTGTGGGGGTTTTCTGTGACGGGAAAGAAACGTAAGCCATCAACATCTAATAATTTCCCTGAGAGACACTCGGGAGACGGGTGCTTGTTCTCCCGACAGCATCAAGCTTCTCATGCTAACACATTGACCCCAGGAGATCTTATGAAAAACTTTCCATAATTTTACTCAAAGTCAACGAAAATCGAGCAGGACAAAAACATTTTACAGATGGTCGCTCTGAAAAATGTTAAGCGAGGACGTCAAGTATAACCGCAGAAATGACAGTGTTCTTAATAAAGTAAGTATTTTGATTAATGACATTAATGTTTATATTTTTAATTAGTGTGTACAACTAGTCAATTAAATGAATATAACATGGCAAAGATGAATGCACATTTATATAGGCTATTGATTCAATAGATTTATAACATTTTGAATAAAAACTTGTCATGGATTTATTGCATTTTGTGGAAAAAATAATCCGTTTTTATAATAAATCTTTGAAAATCAACTTATGGATTTGAATTTTTTATGTTTATATAACCTAAAGATGCTATGTGAACGTTTGTAACAGAAAATAGTTGTTTTCATTTTGTCACTTTCTTGGTATAGAAAACACGTTTTTACCAAAATTTGTCAAAATGGATTTATTGCGTTTTGGAACCAAACTCTTCATATATATATATATATATATATATATATATATATATATATATATATATCAATTCCTGGAGAACTGTTTTACTCATATGTTTTACTGTTTAATCCAGGGTTTGTCAAAATTCAGAATTTTTGTCAAAGATTCCTAAAAGATGTCCTTACCTTTTTATAGTCTGTAGAACCTTTTGTGCAAGAGAAATGTTCAGTGGATTTTAAAGGTTTCTATAAGGAACCATACAATCTGACAAACAACCATTTAGGAAAAAAATATTTTTAGTAGTGTAGCTCACATGGGGTTGAGATGGATTTTAAATTGGAATGAGAGAAAGTAGAATAAAATCAGATAAAATTCAACTAAAATTCTACAGTTAATTGCAACATAATCTTTAATTCTAGTGGTTAAAATGTAAAAACCATAATCCTGTCCCAATAAACTATGTCTGTTTTAATGGCTGTTTATCTTTAAGAGTAACTAAACTCTGTTTATACTTTTTAAAGTCAAGTCAATAAGGTTTTGTCAAGCTATCATCCAAACTTTATCTTTTAATTTTATTTTCATTTAATAATATGTTCAAATTTGGTATTTCATTTCAATTTTAAGTATCATACAAACCTGATTTATATACAGGTATGTTTATTATACAGGTAGGGATAAGAGAACAAAACAAAGAAACATTAGAAAAGGTGTATTTTGGTGTTTTCTAAATAACGTTTGTACAAAAATTTATTGTATATTTTGCATTTGGTATGTCGGCTGTAGATTGAAGTGAGATATTGTACAGTAAGTGTCTTTACTTGGCTCAGCAGAGCTTGTTATGACTTACAACTTTCCAGGTAAATCCAAGTTTCCCAACGTTTCGTTGATACTAGCTTGTGTTCTTTAATTTATCACCCACAATGGTCCACCATAAAGCTGGAGATTAACTACCTTAGCAACTGTGGTTTATCCAGCCAGACCAAGCTTTTTCCCTGTGGTAGAGTACAGTAGCTAAAAAAGTCCACCAGAACAAAAATTATCTTTACTACCACAAAAAAACATCCTGATTTATAGTAATATAACTGAAAATAGAGTTTTATTGTTTGTCTTCCAGAATATTTCCTAGAACTCCCTATAAGGAAAATTACAAGGAGGTTGTACTGACAAAAAAACTTGAAATTATAAATGCACTTTGTAGGCCTGAAGATTTTTAAATGGGTTTCACGTTGCAGCTATTTGAAAATGGTACCATTGTCCTCTTCATGTAATTTACAAACACACAAATTTGTGAAAATGGCGATGTCATGCTTTACATTTTCAGACATTGGGCCCTATTTTAACAATCTGAAATGCAAGTGCAAAGCGCAAAGCGCAAGTGACTTTGTGGGCGGATCTTGGGCGCTGTTGCTATTTTCCCGGCGGGAGAAATAACTCTTGCGCCAGGCGCAAATCAATAAGGGGTTGGTCTGAAGTAGGTTAATTATTCATAGGTGTGGTTTGGGCGTAACGTCAAATAAACCAATCAGAACGTCATCCAACATTACCTTTAAACGCAAGTGCGCAAGTTCCATGGCGGGTTGCTATTATTATGACAGATTTACCAGGCGCACGCCAGGAGCGGTTCACAGGCGAGGAGACCGACATTCTTGTAAGAGCAGTCAAAGACAGAGAAGTTGTTTTGTATGGGGATGGGATAAACCCGCCCAAATCAGCGTCGGTTAAACAGGCGTGGGAGGAAATAGCCACAATTGTCTCATCAGCTGGCATCCCCAGGACGTTGCGCCGCAAGCGCACAATGATGTCAGAAGACGGGGGATTCCCAAGCTTGCCAGCATAAATCGGGCACGGCGTGTAACGGGAGGTGGATCTGCCTCTACACAGGACCTGACGCCAGCAGAGGACATCGCTTCGTCCACCCTCACCGCTGAAAGCCAAGAAACGCAAACAGTCCAACCCCAAAGTAGACTTACAAATCAAGTTCACATACATTAAGGTTTCTTATGAAAACATTTTAATTATTATTTACATAAAATAAGCGTAATACAGCCACACAACAAACTTATGAAAATATTTTAATCGTTATTTGCATGATAATTTTTTAACGCAGCCACACAAAATAAATAAAAACTATCACCACAATGCTCACCACAATGATTTCCCTTATCTCAAGTGTTAATATTTTTTATTGTAACAATATGATTTGCAAAAATAACTGTTGCATCTGTGTAGATTAGATAAGCAAAGTGTGTGCGCGTTGTTCACGCTATACATTATGGTCAAGCATGCGCCCTTAAAATAGCATAATGAACAACGCGCAACACGCCACTAACTTTAGACTATTTTTTCTGGTCAGTAGTGCAATTGTTTTTTGAAACTGCAAAATAGCATCAAGGATGGTTTGTGCCGGAACACGCCTCCTTTTTTGCTCTGAACCGCCCAGGGAGCGCAAGTTCATTCCCTAGTTTGCCGACGTGCCTCTGTGGAGGGAAAAACCCACTGTGCGCCGGTGCAAAATAAGAATGATACATGCGTCACTGACAAAGTCAATGGCGCTGGGTGCAAGATAGGACCCATTGTGTGACATCGCCAACTACTGGCCTGGCATGGGTAATACATGCATTTCAGCATTATTCGTAGATCTGTGTGAATAGAAACCATTTTGAAAAAGTTGTTGTGTGTATGTGAAACTTTAAAAAAATGCAAAGGAGAACTTTTCAGTATTTTATGTTGCAGTTGTTGGGTAAATATACCATGACTTGTTCTATTTGGGTTTTAATTGATGATGCCTTGTTCTGATGTTCATTTGTTCAAATGGTTGCTTATTTTCAACTGTTTGTTATTTTGTCATCCCATTATCTTCTGTGTATAGAGGTTTCAGTAGCAACATAAACAAACAGCTTTTGTGGACCAAACGTAACTTCTGGTAGACTTCAGAATAGAATCGATAAACTAGAGTAGTTTGTTTCTGATAACAAGCTGAATAAATAACCAGTAAATTATAGCTATAGTGAATCATAATTACACTGAGCTAAGGTTACTGTGTAAAATGAATATATACAATGTTAGCTAAAGATCCTTAAATACTTGCCTGGCAGCTGAATTAGTGGTCGGTGCTTACTGTCTCTTCTTATTTTTGGAAACCAAAACATTTTTATTTTCCACAAGGTATTAGTTCCAGAGGACTTTAGTCACTAGCCAGACCGATAAACAAGCACAAACCGGAAGTAGATTTCGTAACTGTTGATGAGATGGAGAGTCCGGTGTTCGACTTCATGCTGTGCTGCTGCCAAATCACCAGCACAGCTTTCAAATTGCTCTTGCAATGCTTTGATGAGTGTTGGGTGTAACACGTTACTGTAATAATATTACTTTTTTCAGTAACTAGTAGTGTAAGGCATTACCCGTCTGAAAATGGTAATATTATTACAGTTTTCCCGAGCTAGTTACTTGCGTTACATTCGCCAGTAGCACCTTCATCACACAAGGCACACAACACAGAGAACAAAAGGGAAGGGGAGGAGGGCGTGAATGGAACAGTGATTGGTCTAAGTTTGGCACGAGGTATCATTTGCCATCACCGATTGGTCGACACCCGGCAGCCAGCAGCACAGAGCGGCACACTCAAAGACAGATCGGGAAAATAGAAGCGTCAACAACGGCAAGCTCTTTTTCAGAGTAAGGTTCCCAGCAACAGAAAGCTAGTTTCAACGGGTGGAGATTCAGTCATTTTTTTATTATGTTCAACGGAAGGAAAATAACTTGACGGTGAAGTGCACACTCTTTAATGTTTCTCCGAACCCTGTGCCCCACGTCCGGTAAGGAAGCCAGCAGTAATTTTTATGTTGTATTAAAAGTTGGTGTATTTACGGTGGGTTTTCTTGCCGTGGAGACCTCGATGAATGTGAGGTTATGCCACGGTCTCCCGGCGCTCATTTCATTGTTTGTTTGTTTGTATGTAAGTAGACCTGTTTGAGTCGTGACTCACTCGGATCTTTCACCCGGATCTTTAAATGAACTCATGAGTCGCGAGTCTCTAGTATCATTAACCCGGATCAGTTGAGTCCTACTACAATTCAATGTAAAACCATAAACAGCGCCACCACACACACAAACCTCTTCCAACATTATTAATGAGACTTCGCTCGCTCTACAGATTCACTCGTAACCGTTTGATCTGCGCGAGAACTGATCCGAGATTCTCACTCAGAGCCGGGAACATTGCAAACTCGAGAGACCTGCGGATCCGTGCGAGCCGCGAATTGACCCGAGATTCTCACTCAGAGCCGGAAACATTGCGGACTCGAGAGACATGCGAATCTGCAATGTTTCCGGCTCTGACTCAAGAATCTCTCAACTCGTAACCGGCTGATCCGTAACCAGCTTATCCGCGCAAACTGTCTCTCGAGTCAGAGCCAGAAACACTGCAGATTCGCAGATCTGCCGGAAACATTGCAGACTCGAGACCCTACGGCTCTGACCCATAACGTAGTAGGAAGGCTCACTATTTCAGATGTGGTATCGAAGTTTATAAAAAATAAACCCCTTTTCAATGTTTTTAAACTTAACGTAAAAAATTCTATAGATTGTATTTCTGGATTAAACGGTAAATCAGAATCAAAATGTATGCAATACTTAACCGATTTAACTGATAAATAAAAATAAGAAATATATATATTTCAGATGTGGTATTTTTTAGTCTGCCATGTTGCCAGCTTTACTATGACAGCAGTTTTCAGTTTTCATGAGTCCCATGGTCTGCTATGTTTCCGGCTCTGAGAATCTCGAGTCGCGCGGATCAGCCGGTTACAAGTGGGTCTGTACTGAGTTTCCTTGGCGATTTAGCAATACTGACTCAAGTGACTCACACAACCCGGATCACTTAAAAGGAATCGAGTTTGCCAGGCCTAGCGTGCAGGTTGTTTATTCCATCAATTTTGTATATCAATTTTACCGTAATTGACGAAGGCTGTGTCTTTAGCTTGAGTGATATTAATGATATTTATTGAATTGATTGTGTATTTATTACTTTGCGGTGTTAAATTGATATATTTAAATTTAATCTAATAAAATTTTAACTTTTTATTGATTTGGGGGTTTTGTGTTTGGATATTTTCTTGGCCGTGGCTTGCCCAAATAAACATTCTTGTCCAGAAAAAATGTAACTAGTAATATAACTAGTAATATAACTAGTTACTTTCTCCAGGGAGTAATAAAGTAAAGTAAGGCATTACTATTTTTGAGAGTAATATGTAATACATAATATATAACTTTTTTGAGTAACTAGCCCCAACACTGTATGTGACCCTTGCTTGCAAAATGAGTCGAAATCTGCACCGTCTAAATTTGAGGTAGAGGCCAAAAGAAAGTATAAATGTCGATTTTGTTGAAATTTAGGTTTTCATAAAAATAATTAGCTACATTAAGCCTACATTAATGCTTAATCTATAACAAACATACGTGTCCGTTCACATGCGCGTGACATTTTGGTTTCGGTTTTAAAACATGCAGGAATTAGAAAATAAATTGCATGACTTGCTTGATATTAAAATAGCTATTAAGAGAGATAAAGTTTGGGCCCTGATTGATGTATAAGTTATTAAGAGTGATAAGACATGAAAATGATCTTCCTCATGCTGACTGACAGATCCGAAGCATGCAGAGACTCACCAGTGCGCATCCCCAAAATAAACACGTATACACAGAATTACAGGTTTAGAAATATCTATTTTTACAATAATTCACCCAGGTAGGACCTATAATCTTTTATGTCTTAAGTGAATGTTTGGTTAACTGTTGGTTAAATGTTTGATGTGTAACATTATATTATATCCTTGCATTACAGTAGATCTTAAAGCTGTCTGTCTCAATGTCAATCAAACAATAAAAGAAAGAAAAAAGTTGAACATATATATATTTTCTATAGTGTTGTTTTTGATTTTGTGTGTGCTAAATCTATTAGTTTTACCAGTGATTTTAAATTATGGATGGGGTGATTTTGCTTTTGAAACTTCAAAAATCTTTCTCGAAACTGACTTTGGTAACTCTGTCAACTTCAAACATGTGTAGCTCTGTCATTTTTGGTCAAGTTCCAACAAATCATACATCGTTTATGTGATGAAGCAAAGCTTGCCAACCTCTCAGGACAATCGACACTGGAACACAAACACATATACACACTGCATTTTTATAGCTTTTCATACTCCATCCCGTTTCCCTTTCGCATTCCTTTCACACACACACACACACACATTGTCTTTGTTCCCACGCTGTTTTTTGTTTGTTTGTTTTGTTAGCCAGCCTTCCGGGCTGACACGCTGCGCTGGCAAACCTGAGCAATTGAGCTAGTTCATTTGTGTTTGTTAGTATGGGCGCCTGGTTTTAAGTGTGTTAATGTTAAAGGTTTATTAAATTTTAAGGGTTATTGCTGGATTATGAGGTAATGCATATATTTTAACCCCAAGAAAATGGAGTGGATTTTCCTGAATAAATACTTACCTGTTAATTAAAGATGCCGCTTTAGGGAAGGAGTCTGGCGCTATAAAGGGGGAGGCCAGACTTGCATACTTTTTGGTTTACCAAGTCAATCTGAGTGTGGAGTTTTAGTGTTGAAAGCTGTTAAAGAATACATTGTGGATATTTAATTGCATATTTTTTTCTCAGTTTTATTTTGTGATTTGTTGTTTCTTTAAAACTTTGAGTTTTTATATGCACTTGTAACTATAAATATATCACCTTTGGTCTTTTCCCTATTTCAGTGTAAATAAACTTCACCAAGTACAAAGTACCCTTGCGATCCAAGCCATCAATTTGGATGGGGTGGGGGTTGGGAATTAACTCACGTATTAGTGAACGGGTGGTGTTCGTATTATCACAGGTTTAGAGTTTATTTAAATAGAGAACAGCGGTGGCTGGTGACTGCTCTTCCGAGGAGTGCAAATTCAAAATATGTATTCGGAGTGTCATGTGTGTGTCATGACTCGGGAGGAGTGACAGGACGCAAACGCAAAGTTAAAAAATAAATAACATTTAATGACAAAAACACGAGGAATGACACAGTGAATACAGGGAACACAGGAACATGAATACAGGGAACAGACGAGGTAGCAATGACAATAATCCGGCCCAGGCTGATAGAACAAAGGCGTATAAATACAAACACAATCAAACATACAACAGGTGTGGTGTGTTGGCATAATGAGTTCATGAGAGTCCAGGTGAAACGGATAAGTGCAAAACACACTAGCCGTGACATAACCCCTCCCTCTATGAGTGGCTACCAGACACATAAAAACAAAACAAAAACAAAGTCTGGTAGTGAGAGTCCAAGAGAGGGATGGAGGCCTTGGGGCCCCTGGCGAAGCCGGCAGCCGCCGGGACGAAACCAACGGGACGGTGGGCCGGACTGCGCCAGGAGAACCGGAGCGATCGCTCCGAGAACCGAGGCAGACGAATTACCCCCCTTCTGGGAATCGTCGACGATCAGATGCCCCCCGGAAGTCATCTCCCATCCCCTCGCGGAAACAGAGACCCTCACTCGGTAGCCACCCCGGGGAAATGATCGGGCGTGGTCCGTTCCGGATCCCCTTACGAGCGGAACGGTGGTCCTCCGAGGGACCGTCGATGACGACTCAAACGTTGGGGGACCGCCTGGGCCGATCCTCCTCTCGCAGACCCGCAGGAGCGAGCGATCGCTCACGGTGGTCCCCAAGAGACATCGGGGCTGATGGGGAATGAACCCCGATGTCACTACTCCCCCTCGACGAAACTCCTGGGGGAGCCGCCCTCCATGAACTTGCTGCGTCCAGTTTGGCCAGATTATTCTGTCATGACACGGTAGGAGAGACAGGACGCAAACGCAAAGTTCGAAAATAAATAACATTTAATGATAAAACACGAGGGATAACACGGTGAATACAAGGAACACAGGAACATCAATACAGGGAACAGACGAGGTAGCAATGACAATAATCCGGCCCAGGCTGACAGAACAAAGGCGTATAAATACAAACACAATCAAACATACAACAGGTGTGGTGTGTTGGCGTAATGAGTCCATGAGAGTCCAGGTGAAACGGATAAGTGCAAAACACAAAACATGTCACGGACTAGCCGTGACAGTGTGTTGCTTGTGTTTTCAAAATATGTGTTTGTTGCGTCATGTGAACCATGTGCATCACGTGTTTTGTCAAAATAAATGCCTGCTGCACATGCGTCAAAACCATTTATAATTAAAGAGACGCTCACGTTTACAATATACACACAAGATACTTATTTTTGACAAAACACGTGATGCACATAGGTTCACTCAACGCGCCGAACACATATTTTGAAATGACGAACCACACACATGACGGGCTACATACATGTTGTGACGAACTTTGCATCGTGCGCCCTTGAAAAAAGAAGTCACCAACCGCCACTGATAGAGAATGTCAAAATTTTAATAACTCTTTTTTTGAAAATTTGCTTATTCCGACTCATTTTGCCGAGTCAATGTACGCTTTTAAATATACAAAAACTGCTATCTCAAACATGGAGAGGCTTCTTCGTGATCTCAACTAACAGATTCTGCAATAAAACGAAAATCACAAATTTTGAAAAAAAAAAACACCTTTGTTTCTCATTATCTTGAAACTTGTGCTGCCGACTTGTGTCACTGGTTTCCGTAACGGGTCACATATGTTCTGTCTGTATAGCACCGCATGAAGTCGAACATCTTTTTACATTTATCTGCTGAAGATGGCTGTAGACCTACAGTACAAAGGTTAAGCAACCAAGGTCTGATTTATTGGACAGCAAGCGACAAAAAGCAAAGTCTTGATGGAAAAGACACTTGCTGACGTCCCTTTCATTCTCAAGTTTTATAAAGGAGTGAATATTTATGTATAGTTTTACATGATATGTAGTTGGGATTTAAATCTTATAGCTCAAGCTTCCTTACACTATTCCCTTGACATTCTTCAATAAATGGTTTCTTTGCGGGCAAAGAATAGGTGGAGATTTAAGTCTGTCTGTCAAACAGCAAGGTGCTCTCAGCATGCACAGAAATAGCCTACCCTTCACCTCTCACCAAAGCGTTAGAAGCTTTATATTATTCCCAATGTTCTTACATTGCTTTTGACAAATAAGGGCATTTTCAAATGAGAGTTTAAGTGCACATACCATTGCTGTACCTTGTACATGTACGGGATGTTGTTTTGATATAGGATGAGATCATTCAATGGCTTGAGAATGATTGTTTCAGAGCACCTTACATGTAATATGAATGTGAACAGAAAGACACTTTAGTAAAGGGGGCTTATCTGTGAGCAAGATGCAGGTTCATGTCTGGATTTGTTGGGATCATTACTATTGATGAAAAGCATTATCACACTCATAATTTCCAGCTGTGTTTTATAAAATATATCCTGTCAGTTATTCTTACCTGGTATGTGGTTCATCCAGTGAAGCACATTCATGTCACATGCCTAGCTTGTTGAGTGTCTTGTACTTGGTATGACATCAACAATGAATAAAGATCAGTATATGCGTGGAAATTGTTTTCTTTCTAATTTTTCTCTATTCTTAAAGGAATAATTCATCCAAAAATGTACAATCTTTTGCGATTTACTTACTCACGTCCTAGTGTTAAAAGGTTCATGACATGGGTTCTTTATTTTTCTTATGTTATCTTAGTTAGAAAAAACTGCCGGAGTGCACATCCCAGAAGTGATCCCAGAATCAATCTCTGGATAAGTCCCGGAGTGTGCCCTGTGTGAACCGTGAACTGAGTGGTGGGGGGATGAGGGGTGGCAAAAATGTCAAACTGGAATAAAACAAAGATCAAAATGCTACTCACTATCTGCGCTAGATCGTTCGGCAGCTTGAATCAATACAGGATGCGCTTAATAATGGGATAAGGAAAAAATGCATGTGCGTGGTTTTTCAAGAGAGAAATCACAGATAATAAGTGAACAGATGCTTCGGAAAATATTCATAAAGTGCACGATTACAATAACATTACTCGTCACACCTTGATGTCACGTGTCTTTACAGGATGTATGTGAAAATCACTGGCAAGTGTGAATGAACCAAAATAAAATAAGCCTTGGGCCAAATCTCTAAACACATTATCCGTGTATTTTATGGAAACTTTGTGTAAAATGATTAATTGACAGCCTACTGTAATGTACATGCTGCTGCTGATATAGAGATGTGCTGGATGAGTGACTCTCACTTGCACATAAAAGCTATTCAAATACTCTTATTAACCACATTGTGTCCCATTTACTAATAACTGCATATATTATTTGTATTTTTACACACATTTGAACCTCTCAAAAAAGTTGCTGCCTAACGCTCCATTCAGACCGCCAGCAACCGGCAGTAGCATTGCGACCCAACATCATTCATTTCAATGGAAGCTGGGCAACTTCTGGGGACATGAGCAAAAATAAATGTTGGCGACTGGTTGGGTGTCCAGTGACAGTCTAACTTTATGCATATGACGAGAGATTTTCTAGCGACTACCAATGGGAGCAAAGCAGTGGAATATACGTCATCCTAATCTTGTCAGTTACTGGAGTTAACGGACCTCATTTGTTTATGATGGTGACAACCAGATTAAAAAAAGCCACACTGAAAAAGAGACAAGGCTTAAGCTTCTTCTTGCTGAAGCAAAAGGGCAAAATTGAAATGTTCAGCTTTTTTGCTTTGGGAGATTTTGCTGTGGGAGGTGAAAGCCAGAAAGTTGTTTTGTTAAAAACTGTGTCCACAGTCACAGGTCAAAAAGATGCATGAGATGTGGTAATGAAGGACATTTACATGGTTTCACCAGAGATGCACATCTGAATAGCAATAGGCCTGAATCAAGTGATTGTTGTTTGGATAGATGGGGTAATACAATAGATATAGATATAACACATAATAATCTTTGAATGGGTGGAAAATATAATAATGTTTATAATTTTTAAATATTATATCAATTAAATATTACCATGTAATATGTATTATAATTATAGTATGTGATTATTATACACGTGGTTTAAGGATTTCGCAGGTCGCTTCGTGGCAAAGTTCAAGTCTGGTGAACTCTGACCTGCGTAATTCGTATCACGTGGAGCGTTGTGACCAGTACAAAACCGGTATGTCACTGTGTGATCTTTCTCTCTACTAAAAGCACAAATGGACGAAGCCAAAGATCATATTGATGAGCTGCTCCCTGCTGATTCTTTGTAACGAACGAGCAGAGCCGAATCTTCAGACGCAGGCAGGGGTGGGACCGTAAGAGCCGGCTCTTCTAAGGGAGCCAGAAGAGCCGAATCTATGAAAAGAGCCGGAATGCCATCACTAAAATGTAGAGCCGGAGCTTGAGCCGAAAGAGCCGAATCTATCGAAAGAGCCGGACTGCCCATCACTAATGCGAGTCTACTGCGACGGTGGCTTTAGTCAATAAGACCCATTGTTGGTTTATTCATGTCTTAGACACCCAATTATAAGTACTTTTAAGTACTACAATAAAAGTTTTTGCCACTAATAAGAATATTTAATTGAATCACCAGGGGAACGTCGACACTGTTGTCCTATATTAATTTAATAACAAAATGACAACACATTATTTTGTATTATTTTAAGCAGAGTATGCAAAGAGTCTATGCAAAGATTCTCCTTTTCCACTGCAAGGAACAGCACAGCATTTGGCTGGCATCACAATCATTCTTAATTACAATTTTAAAATTGTAAACAACTACTCCTTCAAATGCAATCCTTTAGAACTACATCTGCATTAGTCTCACATAGCCAAACTGAAGGTTCGGGAACCATGACTGCTTTGAATGACCAAGGACCACCCAAGAGGTCACATTGCTTGCACGTAAAGCAACCAATCATGTTTCACTTTGTGCCACATCATGTTTAGGAGCAACCAACAGTGGGAAAATGGATAATTTATTCAATCTTGAAGCATTGTCACCAGTGTAAACATAATAGCTTTCTTCTTTGGTCAGATGGCTTTATGTTATTTCCAAGCGGACCGTTAAAGGACGCTACACACGTCTCCTGGAAATTCTGCATAATTTAACCAATTAGAGGACAACAAGACATTTCAAGACTTTTAAACACATTTATTATTGATTTTTTTCTAATATTCCTATTAGAAAATAAATTGGCCACCTTAAAATACTTTTTTTTACAAAAATTTCAGTGAGATCAAACTGGCAGATATTACACAAGGCAACTGGCTTTGCAAGAGTTTTTGCCATTTTTTGGCTATTGAATTTCAGGATCCTTCAGAGCACTTAAAATTAGTGTCCACCCGAATTGTGTAAAAATCAGTCTGAAATCATACAAACCACTTAACAAAATGATAAAATGTTGAGATGATTGATAAAACTAAAGACTTTAACAAAGCAGAAATGCACCCGCTGATTTAGAAGCAGTCTTGATTTATGAGACACATTGAAAAATAACAATTTGTAATAGTAAGTGATTTTATATTGCATATCACAGCACAGTAGGAATTCTGTCTCAAACTTATATGCTCCATGCCTCTAGGCCCCCTCCCCCAATCATTGCAACTTTAACCATTTAAATAAAACCATTATGGAATTCAGTACCACTGGGCAAAGTCACGCTGAATAATTTAACAGGAATGTTTTCATACACAAATACACAGTGGATGCGAGCAAACAGTAGGCCAAAATAGATTATGTCATCCCCTTTAACCTGCTACACAATGTTGTCGCACAATATGCAACCTCACACACACAGCCATTGCATGAGCACATGAGCATAGCATCATTATCGCTATCATAAGCTTTACACTGACCTAGGAATGGAAATACTTCTAGGAGGTAAAATACTGAATTAAAAGTTAGACTATACAATGTTATCTGAAATTAAGTATGACAATGCATTGTGTAGCAGAGATGACTGAATATGCTCAGGGTGATAGGTAATGCCACCGGGACACTCTGAGATGGAGTTTGCCACATTAGATAAATGACTGCTTCTAATAATGTCTTTTCTTTATCAAAGGCAGACAGATGGGTGGCACTGTGCCATTTCACTCACTTTGTACTTGTCATGGATGCTCAGAGGGCATCGGCCACTGGTGAAGAATAGTGATAGCATTAGCACGATAAGGACAATAGACTGTAAACCTCTTTTGTACGGGATTTGACATGGGGTATCAGGTTTTGGCACATTCATTTGATTTTAAAAAGAGGCTCAAAGCAGTTAAGTCAAAAACTAACCCTACACACCACTGAGTTCAAGGGTTGCCGTTAAATGGAGTAAAAAATATAAAAAATTAAATATAAATGACTAATTATTTAAATTAAAATTATGATTATTATGAGCATAAATAAAAAAACTCCCCTAACCCCACCATTAAACAAAGCAAATCGTATAAAAATAATTCTTAGAAAGTAAACACCAAACAATAAGTACAAATTGCCACGAGCTGATGTTGGTTACAGTTAGCATGTAATATAATATAACTCTATGGGTGGGTTGTACCTTGAGGGAAGAAATTAAGTGGAGATTAAACTGATCTATAGTTTGTTGTTTTGTTGCACCATTAATACGATTAACAAAGCTGTTACCATATTAAAACCTGCTATTCAATTTGTCCACCACGGTGGATTCGCACATGGTCTGAAGTGCACGGCGCAAGTGCACTTAGGGCATGTCCAAATATACCTTTGCATGGTCTAAAAGGGTTGTTTCTATTTTCATAACAAGTAATGGGTGTTTTTGGGCGTAACATGCAATAAACCAATGATGGTCTCATTTCCCGTTCCCTTTAAAAGCCAGTTGTGCTCGCGGCATGGCGGATTTCCTATTTACATGGTGGAGTTTGTAAGTGGAAAAACTGGGAGAAAGAAAATCACCAGTTTAAGATTGATGTAAAAAAAAGGGTTGTGTAATTGAACATTTGGTTCTCTTAAAAAGTTGTTAATTCAGTCATAAGTAATAAGTAAAATAAGATGACAAAAGTATAATGCAATATCACTATATCTCAAAAGTTTTTTTATAAGAATAATTTACAAATATGAAAAAAAACGTAAAAAAGGGAAATCCTTTTTTTCCCTGTTTCAGCACTGGGACAGTGCCCTGAGTGTTTTGAAAAATAATAATAAAAAATAGTTTTCATCTCTGTATCACGAAATTATGTACCTATAGTCATGTAAATTTGTGAGTCTTTTCCGTGACACTTTCGCCTTTTTGCGTGAACATGTCACGCATTTATCTTTGTGTCACTGTCACGTATTTGTTACTCAACTGTTTTTCCTATTTTCAAACCATTGACGCTTCGGTTTATGGTTAGATTTGGTGTTTGCGTTAGGAAGTCACTTTAAGTATTTTTTCATGATTTATTTTTTATATTTTATGAATTTTAAACCATTGTAAATCTAACCCTAAACCGAAGCAACGATGGTAAGAAAATTGGACAAAACAGTTGAGTTACAAATACGTGACAGTGATACATAAACAGAAATGCGTGACATGTTCACGCAAAAAGGTTGAAAAACGTGTCAGTGTCACGGAAAATACTTTTTTTAATTACGTGACTATAGGTATGTGATACTGGGTTGCACCACACCCAGAGGAAGTCATTATCATATACAATAAATCCATGGCGTAGCATTTAAAAGACTGTCCTCATTTATGCCCAAGAGACTCAGTAATACTTTTTTACGTTTTAATTCATAAAAATTTCATATTTAAAAATGTTTGTGTGCTGCTGCGCATCCATGTAATAAGCAAACGCACATTGTCATGCCATTTATAGACACAAATTACTAATGCCACCATTGACTTGACCAGGTTTTAGTTGGTATTCTATTTAATTTGCCTCAAAATAGCAACGTGCCAACATTGCGCATAAACACAAATACATTTGCTATTTAACTCTTTCCCCGCCTGCATTTTATTTTAATTGCCAGCCAGCACCAGCATTTTTTATGATTTTCACAAACGTTTAATGCCTTCCAGAAAATGTTTTTCTTTAAATATATAAATATACAATATATCACATGAAAGAACAGAACCTCTGTTTTAAAAAAAACAGCTTCATCCTACCTCTATTTGTTTTCTTTTTATCTTCTCTCAAATATGGGTAGGTTTCTTCAAAAACACAAAATCATTCAGAGCGATGATTAAAACATACACAGAGTTTGAATGGTTTGACCTAAGGGGTTGCTTCCGGTTTTTATACGTTTGGTTTATACATACCTGGTGGATAATAGCGGAAATATGGATTGCCAGAAACTCATCATTGGCAGGGAAGCGTTTTCTCTTAATTGTCGAGTTAACTCTGTTAAACAATGTAGCGCAGGACATGAAAGTGATAACTGCATTGGGCTTAAACTAGCAAAAAACACTTGATCTCACCAAGTTTAAGAATGTTTAGAATTTATGAGTGGCACCTGAAGTATTTTTCAATATCCTCTTCTTTTACCTTGGTAGCCTACATTTTGTATTAGTCATGCTTTACCCTTAACACTGTAACCTCCCGGTACTATGGTTCGATCCCTTTAAAGAATACACACCAATGCACTTATTTTACGCACCTCTATATCACAGAGGATCAGTAAGTAAACATTCATCAATATTCTTGAACTGAAGCAAGCTGACAGTGCAACACTTGGTAACTTAAATATTCAGGCAAGTATGCCTTTAGATCTGCTGAGAGACAAAAGGAATGACTTCTCAGGGCTATTCTGGCACATGTTCTGGGACACTGGGTTGAGATGACATCATCTGAAATGACCTTAACTTGAATAAAGGAACATAAAAAGATGCCCACAGACAACATACTGTACATCTGTTCATGAAGACATGCTTTGTTATGGTCTATCTGAAGCATTCAGCACAACTCACAGGTTTTGTTTCTTGAGAACGTTTCAATAGTTGAGGATCTCATTTGCTACTCTGATTGATTGAAACTCCATTACTGGGAAACAGCTTTTTTGACCATTACTGTTAAACCCAAAGTGCTTTACTTGAAATTATCTGTTGGTCACTGACATTGGATGAGGCCATGGTCATTTGAAAAGTAGTTCAAAGGAAAGCCACTTTAACATGTAATTCCCCTGTCGGTTTTTGAGGTTACCGTGTCTGTCCTGATTATTTTCACTTGACTGGTAATAGCTCAGGGTTCCCCTGCCTTCTCTAGATTGCCCCATTTTGGGATCTCTCTCTCTTTCCTTCTGTCACACATGACTAACTCCGACAGGACCCTCAACATCTTTGTTCAGCTGAGCATTAAATGTTAAAAGGTACCCCGAGTATGAAGACTTGTATGCTTTGATCTTTTATATTTGCCTTTAAATACTAAAGTTCATTGATAGAAACACATTAAATATTTTCATTACTTCAAAAACCCCAACATGTAATACTCATTTTAACCTATAAAGACAGCCATTATGTTTCGTTTTTTGAAATTGATGATGTGAATTGGTTGTTGTGAAATATTACAGTTTACTATTGTAAATACTACGGTATCTTCTATGACTTAACATGTGAGAATTTTTCAGAGCTTATGCCAAGACATAATGAAATAAGCATTTTTATTTTTAATAACTTGTTAGAAATGTCATAATTGTTTGCATAAGTGCTCGTTCTGGGGAATTTGTGAAATAACATAATCATATTCAAATGAACGAAAAGAACGAAATGACTCGAAAAAAGATTTGTTCATTTTGATGAACGAGATTTAAAGATCCGAATCAGAAAAATTATCCAACTTCCTATCACTACAAAGCACTCAGCTGAAGAAAGCTGGAACTCAAAAAATCCGGCATTCGGCGTCCAGGCGTTTTCAGCTGCTTTTAAAAGCTGTAGTGTGCATGCCCCCTAAGATTCTCCTGTAAATCATCTTGATGAAGCATAATAAATCATTTACCAACATTGATTATATAATAACAATGTATTAATTGGTTGATCACCCAAAGCTGGTGAATGACACTTACTGAACCTATTAATGTGGGGTTGAAAAAACTGTAACTTTGGTTGCTTTTCAAAATGAAGCAATATGTTAGACCTAAAAATGTGTTTGACTTGACAACACAAAGCGTATTACTTTTCTTCTTAGTCTTGGAAGTAACACCTACTTTGACATATTTCTAGATTTTGTCTCAGTAAATAGCCTGTTTCACTCATAAATGTCCAATTAAGTTCAGGTAGTGATGTTTTTATGCAGATTGTACAGTTTGTGATTTTTCTGTATGATTCAAACACACTTAATAGGTTTTTCATGAAATTCTCCAAAGCCTGTATTTTTATAAAATCATTTTCTTTTCATTCCCCAGCCATACAATCAAGTATTTGTAATAAAATCATGCTGTTTAAGTCTTCAATAAAATGAAGGTTTCATTTTCTCAGGTAGACTTCTGTACAGTACCTTTGTGAGCCCTAAATTAAACGGTACCTACAACAGACAATGTGCTTTCAAATGAAAACAAAATACCTTTTCATAATCTGCCTGAAGATTGTAATATTCTTACACTGTCTCTGAGGTGATTTGCTATTTTATTAAAGATAAAGCTGCTATGATTTTTTAATGAGCTGACTACTTTATTCAGGCTTTGGAACCCACTCAGCATCTGCGTATCACTCTGGGGAGATCTAATGGCCATGGCTAAAGGTTAAATGATTAGAGAACAAGTCATTTTATTGCAGTTTGTTTATTAAAGATGCTCGCTTAGAAATTAACACACTGCTGTTAATTTTTATGAATGTAATAAACTGGGAATTCGTTTTGATTTCAGTGAGACATTTCTTGGTGGTTAATTCAGTTTTAGAGTAAATGTTAACCAGCATTACGTGGCTGTGAGTAAAATCAATTTCAGTTATGTTTCAATTACGACTAAGCTGACATGTTTGAGATAGTAATGTTTTATGAGCTGGTGTTGCAAAATAACATTCCCTGATGTTGTCGCTTGTGTATTTTCCTCTCCCTAGTTTCCAGTGGGCTGACTATACGTTTATTTTATTCATGATGTTTGCACTGGACAGAAAATCTGTAAAGTCTGGATGTGCATGTGTGTGTGCGTGCGTGCGTGCGTGCGCGTGTGTGTGTGTGTGTGTTTCACATTAAAGGTGCAGTATGTAAACCATTTTTAAAGGTTTTTTTTTGTGTAATCTTTTTTAGTTTACTTTTTTGTGTCCATTTGTTATCATTATTTAATATTTTGTATTATGATTTAATATGTAATGGAGCTTGTAGTCCTCATAGGGCTTTCCATACTAAATTGCTTTTATCATTTTGATGTAAACATTTGTAATCATTCGTAACTTTGACTTTAACATATAATCTACAATTGTAAGCATGCGTCATGATGCTGTTGTTGTGCTTTTGTTTTGTGCCTCTAAATTGGCATATTGACATTTTGACTTTTTAAAGGTTAATGTGATGCACTTGTTGGTAAAAAGGTTAATGTATGATCTGAATATTTTCTTTGAGGGCCAAGATGTTGACTATAACAAATTGCATGTCACTATTTATTTACTATAAAGATGTAAGTCAAATGTTCCCATATCCAAAAATTAAATGTGCATGTCATGTTTATATAAATATTTTCTTATTCTTTGCACAGTGAGTACATCACTGTTACAATTGTGAGTTTTATATTTCAACACTATATGAACTATCACCATAGCTGAAGAATATTTTATGGCTATAGCGTCACCATATATTTCTTCTGTCAGCCTGCCAGCGATGTGTTTCTCCCGTAGAGTTTGCAAAGATGGAAGACCCTGCGTGACAAGCAGGTGACATGAATAAGACATGGCTGGCTTGCCGTTTTCACCCATCAAATGGCAATCACTCCTATTTATGGACAGAGGGTAGATTGTAAGGTGTCAGTACCTCACTGAGCAATTGACATCTTTAGCCCCCAACCAGACTGCATCTTGTTTCTCCAATGAGAACACACGGTCATGAGGGTGGTGACACGAAGCATAATATTTCATCAATGAAATAAAAAAGAATAAAAAATATAAATTATTTATAAATAAATATAAAAAAATATCTAGGTGTAGAATATTTTTCGACCCCTTTTATTAGTGGTGCTTTCTTGTGCAAACTTATAGGGGTAAATGTTTGGAATGTACTTTGCACAACTTTGTGTTGAGGCTCGTTGTTTTTGTAACCATCCAGTAACACTCATAATGCAAATGCAGCCACTCACAAATATATTATGATGATATTCACACACACCAACATTTTCTTTCGGACTCACTCATTTATATATTTCTTCACTATATCAATATAGTTAGGTCCTCCTCAGATCCTTATGCTATTACTCTTAAATATGATCTTCCACTGTATGTTAGCAACAGTTCAGTCACTTTCTCTGTCTACACATTAAGCCATATATTTCAATGAGCATCACTGTTCCAAAATTCAGCGTATCATCTGTTGACGACCCTCCCCCTCTAGAACAACTGAATCCTATAGTTTGACATGGTCAGGGTCTGCAAAGATTAGATTTGAATTTATGAAGATTGCTTCACCTAGGTCGGTGGTGTAATCTATGCGTTGTAGTATTTCACGTGTGGCCCCTCGTCGCCAAGCGACCCAAGGGCCCCATATTTCACCATGACAACGTAATCACAGCTCTGCATTAAAAAGTCATTATTGTTTAGAATGGAGGCCTCATCCAGAAAAACACTGGCTATAAAATCTCTTAGCCTTTGTCTCTCAACACACATGTTTACTCAAGAACACAAGCTCAGATGATTTAAATGGGCAGCTCTGAACTCCATTGATCTTACGGGGGATTCAAAGAAATACAGACTCATACTTGGAGGAAAAGATATGGTCCTTTATTGCAGTTATGTACACTGCTTTCCTTTTCGAGGCTATGACAGCACTTTTGTAAAATGATGTGTGGGTATAAAGTATAGAATGCTACTTTAAGGAGCACATCTAAAGGTGAAAAGCTTGTATTGGTGGATGGAGATGAGCTTTGCCGAGTTTTATTTTAATAACTTATACGGTAAGACTATCATTACCAAGGATTTATAAATAGTTCACCCAAACATGAAAGTTCTGTCATGTTTTCCCTTTATCTTATTTGACCCATATCACTTTCTTTTTTTCTGTAAAACACAAATAAAGAAAAAGATTTGATAAAAGTCTTCATCCGAAATAAAGGTACAGTGAAATGGACCATACAAAAAACATAAAATTACTATAGAATTTAAAGTACCACGTTTGTAATCTTGTGAAGTCATATGATAGCTTTAATTGAGGAGCATGACAAAGTTGTTATGTATGCTTATTTTACGGCTATTTATCTCATAAGTAAGGTAAGGAAGATATGAAGAGTTTGATTCCAAAACGCAATAAATCCATTTTGACAAATTTCGGTAAGAAATGCGTTTTCTATACCAAGAAAGTGACAAGATGAAAACCACTATTTTCTGTTACAAACTTTCACATAGCATCTTTAGGTTATAATAACATTAAAAATTCAAAGATTTATTATAAAATTTATTTTAAAAAATCTGCAAAATGCAATAAATCCATGACAAAAAGCTATAAATCTATTGAATCAATATATAAATCTGCATTCATTTTTGCCATGTTGTGTTCATTTAGTTGACTAGTGATATACATTGATAAAAAAACATTAATGGTATTAATCAAAACACTTACTAATTTTTAACAAATGCAGACCTTCAGTAAGGAAAACCCATTTATTTTTGGTTTTAAGATAAGACAAGACGTCCATGCTATTTGGTTTGATCATTTGTAAATATAATTTCATATATGTTATTAAACGTGGTCTGTGTAAATTTTAGCACCAACTAGTGGTGAGATTGCAACCAACAGCTCACTCCTCAATTTCAAAACACATATGGTAGCCACCACAGGACAAACATGTCGTCGTCTGAGACAACGTAGGGACGAAATATTGCATTTCTGTCAAAAGATCCTTTTAAAAGTTACACAATGCACCTTTAAAATACATATTTATATTTAATTTTGTGTAATATTAAACTGTACCTGCCAAAATAATTTGCAGCATTATCTGGAAATAACAAACCTGCAAAAGTTGTGAACGACCAATCAAAATCAAGTGTTCCAACAAGCCATGAAATACGTTTTCAATAAATTTTTTCTTTATCAGCTCTGGGTTTAAGTTGGTGGACTGTCAAAAGAAATTGTCCTAAAATGGTCCCTAGCTGTTACTGGACTGTACCCTTTAAAAAGATCCAGTATGTACCATTTAGGTTCAGATATGTGAACATTCGGTATGAATATGTACCTCTTAGATACTATTATGAACTCTTTACAAAGGTGTACTTTTTGAAAGGATTTGCCCAGTAAAAGCTATGGATCATTTTCTGACAGTGTGTCAGAAAAAGTCAAACAAATGACAGTTTATAAATGCAAAAGCACAAATGAGTACAAAAATGTAAATTTTTGGATGGACTATTCCTTAAAGGGGCCATGGCACAAGACTTTTTTAAGATGTCAAATAAATATTTGGTGTCCCCGGAGCACATATGTGAAGTTTTAGCTCAAAATACCATATAAATAATTTATTATAGCATGTTAAAATTGCCACTTTGTAGGTGTGTGCAAAAATGTGCCGTTTTGGGTGTGTCCTTTAAAATGCAAATGAGCTGATGATATTCAAACACTGATCACAATGATGGTGGTTTGTTGCAATTAAAACTCAATTGTGCTTTTCTCTGCACTAAATGGCAGTGCTGTAGTTGGATAGTGCAGATTAAGGGGTGGTATTATTATAATAAGAGCTCCTTATGACATCATAAGAAGAGCCAAATTTCAACGACCTATTTTTTTCATGTGCTTGTAGAGAATGGTTTAGCAAAAGTAAGTTACTGGGTTGATCTTTTTCACATTTTCTAGGTTGATAGAAGCACTGGGGACCCAATCATAGCACTTAAACATGGAAAAAGTCAGATTTTCATGCCATGGCCCCTTTAAATGACCAAGTGTCCTGACTGCTCTATTATGTTTACAATTCAAAGCCATCCAAGCAGACCAACAGAAACACAAAGAAAACATCTTCTTCCTGAATTCCACATTGACACAACCATTCAATTTTCACCAAAATGTAAAGCTCTTTAAAAGCTATAAAACTGTCAAAAACAGGTCTTGCTTTGATCCAGTTAAAGATGCTTGACATCCAGCCTGTGGCAACACCATTCATTTTGACACATGGGTAATCCTTCCACCACTTCATATCTGCAGATGCTGCACAATATGCTGGAATAAATCGGTTTATTGCAAGGCACCTCAATAGCTGTTCACCTAACTGTCATTGGGCCTTCTCCATAGCACTTCAGTTACAAATCTTAAACTCCCTCTAAATCCCAAAGGCTTATGGGTATCAGCTTTGTGTTTTATAGCTTAGCATGGCTGCTTGGGGTGACCACCGAGCTTGACCTTAGGTTATTGTCCTTGACTCCATGGCTTTATTCTAGAACTGATGGGTCAGGAGAAGCTCACAGTACAGTGTACACTACAAACCCTGATGTGAATAGAACCAGATTTATAGTCTATTTCTGTGATATTGACAAACAGGATGTAATTTTGCAGTAAGGAACGGCTGCTAAGCCGTGCAAAGGTTTAGCTGGATTGTTTAGAGAAGGCATTAAAGGTGGGTGAAAACATTGTGTATATGAGGGTTGTAAAGAACTGTACTGTATACATATATGTGGACATGAACAAAATAATGCCCTCCTTAGATTTACATCTCTGTTTTTCTCTCCTCTTTTAGTCTGTTGCTCTGTGCACACTGTTTTCTAAGTGGATCAATAAAGACTATTCATGAGTCTGCCACCTTTCATGAATGATATTTTTCTCCTAAATCGATATATATTCCCAACAGACTGCATCATCGCCTCTACGTCTATTCGGACTGCCACATCGCAGATTTCTGGTTTAGAAAGTGAACTGTAATATAAATCCTATATATACTATTGATTACAGTATTAGTGTTATTAACCTATAAGATAATGATTACCAAATAGGTAATTCAAGTATACATAATATTTCATTACCACAAATCATATTCAAATTCAAAATATATTATGAAATAAACACAAATTAACTTGATTTACTTCTTTAAGATTTAAGATGGTATTTTATTATTTCCGTCAACTGCCAATAATCAAAAACCAGTTCATAATTTCAAATTTCATTGTTTCATTTTAAATATGTTTCCATAGGCCTACTTGTTTACTACAGTATAACTAGTTTGGATTATATGTTGGGTGGTCTCTTACTCTTCTGTGTAAAATCTGGCACATGACATAAAAGCAGTTGAGAAATACTGATTTAGTATTCATGAGTTTTGAGACACTGATGCTCATATTACTGTCTGGCTTCATCTCGGGTGGGTTTGCTTTTGTTATCCTCACACTCAACATACAGGTAGATTTATGACCATTCAGAAACATTGAAGAAACTGATCCCGTTTGATCATTGGTTACATTCTGAGTTTTCTTAATTATGTTACAGGGCACCCGGGTGTTGGCCAGCTGTTGGGAGTATTAAAAAGGGTTGAAATGATATCTGGTTACACAGCCTCCCTTGAGCTTCCCCTTGGGATGATTACAACTGGGCAGAAGCTGTTCTGGTGCCCATAAAGCCAAGCTTGACTGATGTATTTGTAATTCATATGTCTGTGTAGACCTGAGATGCCCCCCCCAAAATAAATGAGGTTGGTTTCAAGTGAATATGAAACTTTAACTTGTGTCATGGGAGACATTTATTATAGTGGATGTTTCGCTAAACTAACATGGATCATTTTCAGCCCTTCTGTATATGAAGATTTTGAGATCAAATTTTATTTTTTTGGAGCCCTTTTCGGTAAACAGTATTGTGCTATGCTGTTACACAGTGGTGGCTGGTGATAAAAAATTGGGATTGAGAGAAACACGCTGCTCTGTGCTTCTTGGATTATGCTTTCCCTTAAAACAGACAACATACAGTCCAACAGCTCATTCTGCATGGTTCTCAAAGTTCCCGTTAAACACAGTGGCATTTTCGGGGTGCTCTTTTAAAACTCCATCAAGAAAGACAAAATCAACCAAGCCAGGGAATATACCAGGATTACCTGAGCTCTCACTCTCAACATGTCCACACAAAGTCATCTTAACTATTTTCCCGACAGCGTTTTTAAAAAACGTTGCCAGCCAGCATTTTTTATGATATTTACAAAAGTTTAATGCCTTCTTTAAGTATATAAACATACATTAAATGAAAGAACAGACGCTCTCCTTTCAAACAAAAAACGGTTTCATTCTATCTTCATTTATTCTCCCTTTATCACCTCTCAAATATGTGTATATTTCTTCAAAAACACAAAATTTTGAACAAAAAGCTGAGATGATTGCAATTGTGTAAAGAGCTTTTGTTACTCGTGCTGGCAAATTGAGTCAGAATGAGCACATTTTCAAAAATCTAAATTATAATAAAGCAATAAGCTCCAAAAAGCAGTGGGTTACCAGTGCATTTTATAACAGCTAAGGGGCATTGTAGGCACAATGCGAAGTGGAGTGCCTAAAACCCCCTTTGCTGTTATAAAATGCACTGTAACACCACTGCTTCGCAGGGCTTATTGCTTTTAAAAATAAAATGGTTACTTCATATGCATAGCAGGATTTCATAAAATAAAACACAGTAAATAAGTTGTAATTATATTAGTACAAATATTACTCTTCCCCCAAACAAAGTAGTTCCTCAGAATCAAGTGTGGCTGAAACAGGGCGCAGTTCCCAAGCAACACAGACGCAGCAAAGACACAATGAAAATATGATTAAAGACTGTGGTGTTTATTTTTATAAATCAACATTCAGATAATTTATACATTAAAGGATAATTCCGGTATTTAACACTTTGAGTCTCATTTCTGGTTTGTTTTGGATGAACTACAGTGATGGACACAGAAATTTTGACAATGGGTCGTGTCTTGACTTTTCGACTGATTTAGAAGCGTCTCTTGACTGCTTCAGAATGGAAGTCAATGGCCATGCACAAACATGTCATTAAAACAACACTTAACGTTCATTTTCAAAACTGTACTACTCACCGAGTGGTTCGTGGTGTTCGTTGATGATTAAAAACAAATATATTGGCGCAATGTATGATTTCAATCCGTGTTATTTGCTATAGTGGAACTATTTTTTCAGATACCTCACAACCGCGTATATACTTCCGCTCTATATTTGAGTCTGAAGCATGAATGAACGTAGTCCAACAAACTGTAATAAAACGGTAGCATACTTTCAAAATCAAGTTTATTTGTAACACTTACACCATCCAATATGTTTTTTCATCAGCAGAACAATAAAGAAGATATTTTGCAGAAACCCCAGTGCTCCGTCATGCAAGTCAACAGATCCGCACACTTTAAGAGCTAAAGCATATATATCCAATACAACAGCAATCCCCCATAACTCCGTGTGACATATTGACGTCTTGTGAAGCAAATCAATCAGTTTTTGCAAGAAACTGAACGTTATTTACAACACTATTAGCGTGAATGCCAAAGCAGGAAGCGCGCTTTCCGTTTGAGGCGATCTCTTGCACTGGTGAAGTTTGGTGGCTGTTGGCTATGGATGTTGGTCTCTCTGCGCCACCTATAGAGCGGGAGCGTGAAGCGCACTTCCTGCTTGGCAAAAGCTCTGCATTAACGCTGAAAAATATTTATATATATATATTCGAATCTCAAAACTGAAAATCGAATGTCAACCCACGGAACGAATATTCAAATATTCTGGTTCAGCCCTACAAATATGGGAAAAATTTATTCTGAGAGAAACCAAGCGAAAAAACTACAACCACATGTAAACCGACTCTTTTCTGTTTCCCGGCGGCGGAGTGATATATCAGCGAGCAATGAGTCTTCCAATTGAAGTCAATGTAATTTTACAAAATGCCAAATAAAACACGACAGAAACTGTATTTCGCTACACAACTTGTTTTTAATCATCAACGAACACCACGAACCACTCGGTGAGTAGCACAGTTTTGAAAATGAACGTTAAGTGTTGTTTTAATGTCATGTTTGTGCATGACCATTGACTTCCATTCTGAAGCAGTCAAGAGACGCTTCTAAACGAGTCAAAAACTCAAGACACGACCCATTGTCAACATTTCTGTGTCCATCACTGTAGTTCATCCAAAACAAACCAGAAATGAGACTCAAAGTGTTAAATACCAGAATTATCCTTTAACATTTATATCGCGCAACTGTTGAAGTGATGATCAAATATGCTTGGAAGCATGTGTCACAGGTCGGAGAAGCGGACCGCCCGTGTCGCGGGTCACGCTCCTCCTATTTCCAAAACACCCCAATGACCAGACAGACAGAGAATTAAAATGTAACAACTTTTATTAAATATTAAAAGGTAAATAGGGGGAATTAAATATAAAAAAAAACATATCCCAGTCCTCGGGCCTTCATATCAGGGGGGGGGGGGCATTAGGATATTCTGGGCTCTTGGCTGGGTCAAAGGTAAATCCTTCACAGGTCACTGGGAACTTTTCCTCCTCAGGTTCGTGGCTGTAAGCAGAGGTGAGAATTACACAAGTGACTGGGACTTTTACTTTTCCTCCTCAGGTTCGTGGCTGTAAGCAGAGGTAAGTGTTACACAGGACTGGGACTTCAACTTTTCCTCCTCAAGGTCGTGCTGTAAGCAGAGGTAAGAATGACTCAGGTAATCCTAATTGCAAATTCCTTCAACCCACGCTCCACCGGCCTCAACGTGCTGTGACCTCCTCACGACTCCTCTGGCCTCGCAGTGGCTTCTGTCAACGTAATCACAGCACTACACTGCAATCTTTAGGTGTACACATACACAATGAAGACAAGGACTCACCCACGACACTCCACGCACTTTAAGTGAACTAAGGACTGAGCCAAAACTCGACCCGGGCCCGCCGTGTGGTTGGTTGGGTGTTATTCTTGGTGGAGGGGGGAGGTGCCTATGTTTACCCCTAATCGTACTCCTTGGCTCACCCACGCTTCTCTCCACAGTGGGGCCGCAACTCGGCGTGCTAGACTCACAACACAACGTCAGGTAGTATACTTTCTGCTCTACCCTACGTAATACAATCAGTGATGTTACTCACATCAAATTTGCAATACTTCATGACACTGTGCTACTCCCCGGCTCGCCCACGCTTCTCTCTACGGTGGGGCCGAACGCTGATTGTCAAACTCACAACATACGTCAGGTAATGCACTCTTCTTAATACTTCATAATAAACGTGACATTCCCTGATGACGCTCTGCTGTTTTTGTTCCTGTTCACAGCTTGTTCACTGCTGTAGATCGTCCTCGACAACGGCTCCGATAAGTACTCTCCAAGGTTACTGTTCCCACAAGAGCATAACATGAAAGCATATCCGCATCACAATAGTAATCATTCTTCACTTACTCAGCCCAGTGACTTGTATCCGCGATGTTTTCTTCTCCCAGTAAATACAACCTCTGTTTCTTTTTCTAAAGGCTTTGCCCAGGCCTCCGTTCTTTCCACACCGGATCGGTTTACGTAACCACGCACAGCACAGCAATGGCAGAGAAAAGCACCTTTTCCGTGGTGCTCCTTTAATAGCCACAACTCCTTCCTTTTCGCCTCTTTTGGCTACCGCACTCTTTCCACTCACTTTAAGCGATCCCCGGATCAACGGTGCCTTCCGGCTCTTCAAAGGAAGTGTGAGTTCTGGTCCGCCCTTGGCAGAAAGGAGCTCGCCCCGAAATCAACCGCCCTAGGTGGAACTGCATCTGCCCAAAGTCAACCGCGCCCATCCTGTGTTTCTATGGGCCTATTTATATGTCTCCTCTTCATACATCCTCCAATCACAAGTTACCACTTTCAATCCGCACACCTGTTGCTCCTGAAGCCCTGATTGTGTTGCCCCAGAAACCAGGAAGTGAAGGTGTTTGGAAAATGAGGTCCGGGCGAAAACCATCTTTCGGTTCCGCCCTATAATAGTCACCCTGTGACACATGCTTAACTCTTTCCCCTTCAGCGTTTTTAAAACCCAGTTTTAGATTAATGTCTTTCAGAAATATTATCTTCTTTAAATAAACATACAAAATATCAAATGAAAGAACAGACCCTCCGCTTTAAAAAAAACCCTGTTTTATCCTACCTTCATTTGTTCTCTTATCACCTCTCAAATTTTCAGTTAAAAGCTGAGATAATTTCATTTTTGTGAAGAACTTTTGTAAGAGATCAGATTCAGGGCCATGATTAAAACTTACACAGTGTTTTTATTGCCAAGTGAAAGCATCAGTGTTTAAGTTGGGTAAGATCGCCACCTAGTGAATAATAGCGAAAATATGGATTTGAAGTAGAAACTCCTCAGAGAATGTTTTCTCTTTATTGACGAGATGACTCAACAATATTTATTGACATTTATCTGGATATCGCCATTAATTATGCAATTGTAGAAAAATTAAAAATATGATTAAAGACTGTAGTGTGTTTTTTCATAAATCAGTATGTAGCAACAGTGGCGCAGTGATACTTATGTAATGCGGTCTGAACCGTGGGGTTACCAGGGTATTTTATCACAGCTTAAAACGCATTTTAACCAATCAGAATGAAGGACCACAATGGGCCGTTTTATAATTTACATTTTGACATGAGCTACACCTGTTGGAAGTTTGCGAGACACTCACTTAACATTAAACTTTGATTTCACATGAGAATAAATGAGTATCTGGCAAATGCAAGCATCTCTTTTATCATAAACCCCTTCAAAGCATCTGCAGAAGACACATATTTTGACATGACACGTGACGCACATAGGATCACATGATGCACCAAACACATATTTTGACATGATGACCCACACACATGACGAGCTAAATACATTTTTTGACAAGCTTCGCATCGTGTACCCTCAAAAAATAAGTAATCGGCCGCCACGTCTGTGTGTGTGCACCATAGACTGTAACAAATATGGTAGTGTCCGTGACGTCACCGTAGGTTTGTGAAGTGCTTTTTTAAGCCAAAAAGTAGGCCATCTTGGCCACCGGATTAACCGAAAAAATTAGTAAGGGGCGGGGAGTGGGTGAAGCTGAGGTGACTGGTTGCTGAAACCATGCCCGCCAAGCTCGACTGTAGTGACAGTGGCAGTTCACCTGTCATTCAAGTGGCCACACCCTTAAGTACGCAGAACTTTAAGGCTTAATATAATTTAAACGGATGAGTTACAAAAAATTCCCCCGCCCCACAGTTGTCATGAATGGCAAACTTAGCTATATATAATGGAGATATATTTTTATACCAGGCTGTAAACATATTATTTCCTACTGTAAAGTTTGGCATTTTAACATGGGGGTATATGAGAATTGGTAAATGGTAAATGGACTGCATTTATATAGCGCCTTCAACAGACCTATGGCCATCCAAAGCACTTTACAAGTTGCCTCACATTCACCCATTCACTCACACATTCATACACCGACGGCGGTGTCAGCCATGCAAGGCGCCATCCAGCTCGTCGGGAGCAGCTGGGGTTAGGGGTCTTGCTCAAGGACACCTCGACACTTGGTCCAGTGGAGCCGGGGATTGAACCACCAACCTTCCGGTTTGTAGACAACCTACATGAACCACTGAGCCACTGCCGCCCTTAGCGGAGAGAATTGACTCTCTTTTGGAGCCATCTTTAGTTACTTCCGTATTGGCTTCATCAGAGAGATCAGAAGGTGCACCTCAGTGTGTACGCGTCTGATCTGTCAGTCAGCCAAGTTTTATCTCTCTTAATAACTATTTTAACATCAAGCAAGTCCTGCACTTTATTTTCTAATTCCTGCATGTTTTATAACTGAAACCAAAATGTCAGAAACCTACCAATAAAGATATATATATATATATATATATATATATATATATATATATATATATATATATATATATATATATATATTGTTTTTTAAATGTTTAATAACTATTTCAGTTCACACGACGAGGGCTTAATGTACTTATTTTTGTTAAAACCTTAATTTTGACCAAAATATATATTAATACCTTTCATCTGTAGCTCTCAAATATTCCGACTCATTTTGCCAGCACGGGTCACTTTTATTAGAGATCAGATTTACAGAGTATTTACTGCTTTTGAAACAGTGCCACCTAGTGGATAATAGCAGAAATATGGATTGCCTTAAAAACTTGTCATTGGCAAGGAAACGTTTTCTCTTAATTGACGGGATAACTCATCAGTGGTATGAAAAGATTTAATTGCACCACAAAATTTCACATAGTCTTTAATTCTAGACAGGATTTATTGATTTTGGATTTGTCTACATTTGGACACATCTATTGTGCGATACCTGCAAGTTGTCCTACATGCGATGCAATCTCGCCTGGTGTGCGACATCCTTCATAGCATTGCGCCATTCAGAGAGATGTTGTAATTGTCCAAAACTTTTTGGTGCCAGCTCTTTGAAACAGCAATCAGTGAAAGCAATAAAAGGCACCACTTACATCACATCCAGCTAACCAACTCCATTTGCCATATGAAGTGCTGAGAAAGCACCCAAGCTTGACCACGATCACTTGACTCCTGCTGAATCTGCAAGTTGGGTCGATCTGGTCCAAGCTCCTTATAGTCCAGGCAAAATAGCGTTTTACGACAGACTAATTGTAAAAGAATTTTTTTCAGCCTGGATCATTTCTATGAGGTGTCCAGAACAACATACTAAAAGTCCTAAGAAATCCTAGTTGAGGAAATATGTTAATTTTTCATCAATCCGAAATGTGTGCCAATAAGGCCAGACTACAATACACCCCAATGGGGCTATTTTTTTCCTTTACTCCTATCAAAATGAAACTTTACACAATGAAAGTACCCATGAAAAGTAATTTTTTTTGTATTACAAGTTGTTTTGAAAATTAAATTTAATATGCAAATGAGCTATACACTAATCGAATATGCCCAAAATACACCCAAAAGTAACTTTTTGGTATTACAAGTTTCTTTTGAAATGAATTTGAATATTCCCATGAGCTTTACACTTATTTAATATGTCCTAATTTGCATAGACAGAAACACCATTCATATGTATGATAAATATATCGGCCCAATGTTCATCCAATCATCCTGCTGCTTTTAGACAGGCCTCTACCTAACCTACATTTTTTTCAATTAAATTTTATTTATATAGCGCTTTTCACAATTTGGAACCTTTTAGACCTATGCGTATTTGTTTAGTCATAGCAGTGATTAACAATCCCTACTGAAAAATTTAGCTAAGACCAGCATAAGCTGGTAGCTGTTTTTTGCTGATTTAAGGTGGCAGTAGCTGGTTTAAGCTGGTCCTCCCAGCCTGGCAAAAAGTAACCTGGTGTTGTCTCGTTACGCTGCTTGGCTGATCAGTCATTATTGGCATTAATCTCCCATCCAAAACATGGCACCCCCAAGGTTTTGGGTCCATAGGTTCACTTCCCCCTTTCCACTTCATCATTTGGTAAAAGACCCGGAGACTATGGAACTTTGCAGCTGCTGACGTTGGAGGGAGAGATTGAGCTTTCACTGGAGATGAGTTCTGAGTTACTTTAAGAAAGAATTGCCTGTATCTTAGCATGTCCAGTGATTCATCCTTTTGCCCCCATACAGTGATACTAGAGCTTTTTCACCTGCAATGATGATGCCTTTTCCCACATTTTCCTGTGACTGGCTAAACACCTTAGTTTGTTTGAGAAAGCCAGTGTCATTCTTTACTTTTTTCAGTGCCATCCCTTTCCTATGCCAAATAGACGAGATGTAGAATTACAGCCACAAAATTATTAGGGTTGGATTGTTTGAAGAGCTCGATGTGTCATCTTGAATGGAAAAAGTTTGAAATCATTTAGTTGCTTTTAAATAAATATCTATAATACGGTAGTGTTTTCGTTCCCTGATTAAAATGTAAGTATGGAAAACAATCAATTACACATTCTTAATAAAAATGTCATTTCAATTCTGAAACATAAGAGGATTTTATATAAATTGTTTCAGCACTGACCCATAATAGTGCCCCAACAAAATAAATGGCCAATTGCACTGCATTGTAATGAATGTATTTTGCAATGCAATTTTTTTTACCCATATCAATGCTGCAAGGAAACCTCAGGTACATTTATGCTGTTATACTAGTGTGACCTTAAGAAAAAAAGGAATCAGTCTTTCTTGTGTTTTGTTAATGATTTACTGTGTTGATCTATTTTCTAACTTAACATGCATTTAAATTGTACAGATTTTGCTTGTCCTGCAATTCAGATTGCTTTAGTGAGGCAATTTTATCAGATGAACATAATCCGGAGGGGAAGAACCAAGTAAAGAACAAACCAGGAAATGATATGGGGGTGCCCGAACCAAAAGCCACAAAGAAGGGGTTGAGGATCCAGGCTGGATAAAAAACATAAAAAAATTAAAAAACAAAAACACACACAAAAAACACAACCCTCCCCTTCTGTTCAGGCTTGTGTTCCTCCGTGAACCTGAAGATAATACCGGCGGGGGTTATACAGCTGGCAGGAACTACCAAGCCAGACAGTTTTCAGGTTAGAGGCCAGTTTGAAAGCAGCAGGATCATTGGATGAACATTGGGCCGAGATATTTATCATACATATGAATTATGTTTCTGCCTATGCAAATTAGGACATATTAAATAAGTGTAAAGCTCATGTCGATATTCAAATTCATTTTAAAAGAAACTTGTAATACCAAAAAGTTACTTTTGGGTGTATTTTGGGCATATTCGATTAGTGTATAGCTCATTTGCATATTAAATTTAATTTTCAAAGCAACTTGTAATACAAAAAAAATTACTTTTCATGGGTACTTCAACTGTGTAAAGTTTCATTTTGATAGGAGTAAAGGAAAAAAATAGCCCCATTGGGGTGTATTGTAGTCTGGCCTTATTGGCACACATTTCGGATTGATGAGAAATTAACATATTTCCTCAACTAGGATTTCTTAGGACTTTTAGTATGTTGTTCTGGACACCTCATAGAAATGATCTAGGCTGAAAAAAATTCTTTTACAATTACTTCTATTTTTTTGCTCCAAAATGGGTTAGTTTGCCTGGACTATTAATCCTTTATTTATTCTTAAACTGAAAGCCTTCTAAACGGGCGGTTCTGTAAGAATGAAAACATATTTTTTTTCATTGCGAGATATTTCACTTGCTTCCACTGATCAGTTCTATACCTTTCAGTTACATAATAATCTGCAGAGCGACATGAGACTCATTCTGATCACATGAGGTTAAAAACATAAAAAACTAAATTAATTTGCTAACAACAAAAGTGGGAGAATTTGGGGCACAGCAAGGACAATCTGAAACAAACCAATAAGAGCTCAGCCTCAAGTCACATGCTTTTAAAAGTTTACTGACCTACAGTACATACACACTTGTTTGGCAGGCGCCCCAGACACACACATATGAACGAAATGCAGTTTTGATTTTTTTATTAAATGATAATACAACTAACAGTGAAATAGTATGGCTAAATTATTTTATTTTGTATTAACTCTTTCACCGCCAGCGTTTTTTAAAAAAGTTGCCAGCCAGCGCCAGCGTTTTTCATGATTTTCACCAAAGTTTAATGCCTTCCAGAAAATGTTCTTCTTTAAATATATAAACATACAATATACCAAATGAAAGAACGGACCCATCTGCTTTCAAACAAAAAAAGAAACGTTTCATCCAACCTTAAGTGGTTCTTTTGTAATCAGCTTTTGAATATGGGTAGGTTTCTGCAAAAACACCACATTTTGAGGAAAAGCAGAGATAAATCCATTTTTGTGACAGACTTTTAATAGAGATCCCAATTAGAGTGATCTTTAAAACAGACATGGACATGCAGCCGCTTGCCATAGGGCAATACTTCCGGGTTTAAAAAGTTGCGGAATAATAGCTGGTGGATAATAGCGGTATTGCGGAAAGGCAGAAAATCTCGTCATTGGCGGGGAAGCGTTTTCTCTTAATTGACGAGATATCTCGTCAATGGCGGTGAAAGAGTTAATTTGCACTATATATTTAACTTTTTGTTAACATGTTAAAAGTAGCTTTCGTCTCTAACTGACTTTAAGGGGGCGACGCCCCAGCACCCCCTATTGACCAGCCACCACTAATGTTACAGTATTTTACCCCAGTTCAGAGATTGGCACTAATGCAGCAGGGATTAAATAATACAGAAGTTTATATAATAATAATCTTCAGTCAAGTAATACATTAAAACTGTTAACAGTTTCGAGGCCACTTAAGAACTTGGAATATTATTATAGAATTCAATGTGATATTAGCTTTTTATATCTATTGATTGCTACTGCCAGCTATTGAATGAGGCTGATCAAAATTTCTCTACTTTTAAAAACAGTAAAAGTGGGTATAGTATTTGATGAAATAAATGTCTGTTCCTCAAGTTCAAACATGTTTATAAATTACAGTTTCAAATTTCATTTTTGTGCCACTGAGATTTAAGGCCTAATGAGGAGGGAATCCCATTTCAACAAGTGGCAAGGTTTATGAACTTTTAAATTAAAGTAATGATTTATCGTGCAATTGAAATGCAATTTGCATTTAGGGGCTAGTTTATGGCCACTGAGGCCCGTCAAGGCCATTAAATCTCGATAATGAGATTTGCATTATAAAATAAGGAGGATCGAAATCATGATGGCTGTTCTAGAGAAAGATGTAAAATAAAGCCTGTCTCTTCCTTCTGTCACTCCCGATCAAATATCCTTGTAATTATAAGACCATCTCCAAAGTCAAAACAGTACAGAGTTAAGATTAAGGAGCCATTACATCAGCAGTTACTGTGTATCTGCATGTGGAATTAGGCAGATAAAAACATAATTTGTCTCGCTCAGCACTACTTTCCTGTTTCCTGCTGGTACTATGTTTTAATTTTCATTTATTCTGATGTCCATTTCGGTTTCCTTTATATCATTTGTGTTCTGCTTTATGGGAATAGTGCATGACAGTTTGTGTTCCATGACCCGAGTCCTGTCATTTCTGGCCAGAATGATCAGCGTGCCTTCATTAATGTAATTTCAGTAATGAATTCTGGGGGTGATCTCACAGTCAGAGCCAATCCAAGGCAGATGGTTTTCATGTTCTTTCTCCTGCCTTGCTTTTTAAATCAATATCAGGCCTTAATTCCCCATGTCACATACTTTTTTTCTCTCATAATTGGAATCTCAATGCATGGAGTAATAAGGAGCATGGACGGAATAAAATGACCAATGTAAATGAATGCCTCAAAAACAATTATGCCATTGTTATCGTTGATTAATGTGGTAAATTTGAGCCAAATGAGCTGTATAGCCTATTAGAGAGCACAGCTGTTGCATACAGTATTCATGTAGGACACAATAGGGTTAGATCAACCAGAAATAAAAATTCTCATTATTTACTCGCCATTGAAATATAGCACATTAGTCATTTGAGCTATTTTATGTAGCTTATAATGTTATTTTTGCATCTTGACTTAATTGGAAGAGCAATGCCGTATAGTCTGAAACACTGAGATAATAGAACATCACAGTGTTGTTTAGCAAGGCAACAAATAACTGCCACAATGTTTGACTCATTAAATATTCATTATTTTTGTGTAATTGCAGGAACATGTTTAGTTTAGGAGAGCATGTGTTTCTGTATAAGTGGGGTTGAAAACAGGTTGCATGCCTGTTATGTGTGCAGTATTTGTCCATTTACTGTTATCAACCTCGTAATTATGTAAATAAGAGCATTGACCTATTCACAAATATACAATGCTTCCTAAAATAGGATAAACCTAAGGTTAAAAATTATGCTGGGTCCAAAACAAAATATAAATGATATTTAGATTATCGTCGCTGCCCAAAGAAAATCACGTATGTCCAAAATGGTTACTTTTCAGGAAGTGAAAAAACATTGTATTTCAAAAGCAGTTGAATGTAGCGTTGTCATACTTGGTATGTCATCTTTACATGTAACCATATACTTACCAGTGTAATGATATAATCCACATTTGACCAAAATTGAGTTTAAATACTTGCATATTTTGCGGTCGACGCGCGTTCTTCCGATCATTAATTAGAATGGCCAAGTCACGTTTCATATTGACAGATGAATACGCTCAGTTTATTAAATAGCCTACATCTTAGTTTAATAAATATGCTTAGTTTTTTTAATATTAATTATAAATTAATTAAATGTCTCTTGCAAACTATGAAGGGACAATGAATCAATACACTGACATGGCAATGCTAGACAGATACTTTGTTTCGTAATTTTGTCACTCCTAGACGTACGTCTGGCGTCAGGGGGGAAATGTTTACCTCGATGAAGGAAAGTCATTGTCTCACCAGGCTATGTTTATTCGGCTATCCAGTGCTGAGCTTCGATGATACCGGCGAGATGCTTCCACCGGGCGGGAGATACGCGGCGTGATTGACAGCTTTGACACCAAATGAATATACGTGAAAATCAGATGACATGATTTCACAATTTTTCATTGGCCATGTAGATATGTGAAGCATACAGTATACACAAAATTAACTTGGACATTCAATCCGTCGAAAAATCAAAAAATCGGCAAAATGGACATACGTGGTTTTCATCGGACAGCGACGTTATACTATAAAAAGAAATTTCATTTCATTTATTTTTTTTGTAATTCACAAAAAATCATGCATCGCTTTAATTCAGTCTTGTAAGTGGGCCACTAACTAGTTTTCTAATGGTCCTAAACAAAAGAAGCCCAGAAGCCCTGAGAGAAAAGGACAAGCTAACTACTAATTTACAGAAGGGATTGCTTGTGTCATATATAATTATTTTTAATGTCACTCATTACAGGATCCCTGTGGGGGAGAGCCATATCAACATTCTCACTCCTTTGCTTGGACACAATGCCATTACAACAATGTCTTTCAATTAACCTTTCCTCTGTTCTGTAATCAGCTCTTTCTGCTGGCCAGGCAAACGCTAGATTAGGGGAGAGTGACTTGGCATTAATGGACTACGACATGGAGGGAGAGAGAGACGGACTGATGGTGAGACAGAGACTGAGATGTAGAGACAATGGTCACAAGGGTGAAAATGTTATTATTCCAGGCCTGGCGCCGTATCAAAAGCCTTATCCTCTGTATCGACCAATTACAGATATCTTTTGGTACCGTTTCAAATTGCAGAGGAATCTTCAAGACACAAGTACACTGTCTCGCCCTGATGCTGATACATTTTCTATCATATTTTCTCCTGAATACAAAAGCAATAAAAAATACAAGAGCCATGAAACCCGTGTGTAACAATGTCTGAAACTATCAGTAAAAGCGGTCTGACTTGAGCAATTCCATTTCATATGAAATCATTTTGATAAAACTTGCCTGAAAGTGTCCTTGGAGGTATAAAAGATAAAATGGTGAGAGAGTTTTTCCCCAATCAGACTAGTGCTAAGTAATTTAAATCTGGTTTCATTTATACGATGGTAATGTGAAGGAAAAATCTGTCAGAGTATCTGTGTAGGTGTTTCCTATAATGTCTACTAGTGTTTCCTTACAAACCTAGAAGAATATCATAATGCATTATGAGATCAGTGTGCAAACTACGATTAACAATTGTTGAATATTTGTATCTTATCTTTTTTTATTTGATTATTATCATACATTTGGCATGAGACCCTTTGCTGTTTTATTCACTTCCAATGATGTAGGTTGCTTTAAAAAAAGTGTTCACTAAATGCTTAAATCTATGTAAGATGGAATGTACTGTATAAAAAGACATTGGAAACTGAACTTGTTGTGTTTCATTAGGAGATTAACTGATGATTTTATCAAACACTAACTACATTAACTTGTTTTATAACTAGCGTGTTATTTAGACAAAATAAATCTTTAAATTTGCGACAGGAAGCTGTCGTTTTTACGCACACTTTTATGTCATCGGCTATATGCCACATCAGTAAAGGCTTATTGCACTATTAATGTTAAAGTGCCCATCTTATGACTGCAGGTGTATGAGTTCCATAAAACATGTTTCAAAAGTTGTTTGCTCGAAATAGCTTGTAGGAAAAGATTGTTACCCATCTCTAATAGCCTCTGTTTCAGTGCATTTCAGATTGTCCCGTTTTGAGATGGTCATTACATATTTATGAGCTGCTGCTCCTTTGATCACGCCCCACTACTAACGTCATGTGTGCATGCACAATGTTAGCAGTGCAGACAGCAGACTGTATTATTATTTTATATATTATATATTATTATTAACGGTTTATGTATTGCCAACAGACAAATCAAGCAAAAAAGTATCACTAATAAGTACATTCCAGGAGAAGAAACCCATGAAGCACAATGATTCCAGAGTAAATTGTGATGTATAGTCTCAACAATAAACTCGTTTTGCCCTGGACAACGCTAACATATCCCCGTTAAAAACATTTTCAAATGCATTATTTTCGCAAACTACAGAAATTAAGACCCAGCGGGGGATGTATACTGCTTGTGGACAGCATGCTAATTGCTAGAAGCTAGCGGGAGGTCCGCCTTACCTTGAAAAAGTAATAGAGAGTGATAGAGTCATTAGCATCGTCGGTAAGGCCCGGTCTTGGTTAGTTTGCCAAAACACTATTACTTAGTAAGTTCATGTAGAATTGTAAAACAAAGCAGTTAAATATTTATTTTAACTTTCGAAAAGTACGGTAGCTGGTCACTGGCTTTGCCGGAGAAACCACGCTGCAAACTAACTAGCATAGCGGTTAGCCACCTCGTCGTTCTCAATGGCAAATGACTGCTAAACTCGAGTGGGTGAACCAATTCGTGGGCGGGATGATGTCAGTTTTTTAACGCTTCTAACAATATCTATATAGCCTACTATCTACAAACATTAATAATTTTATTACTATACATCGTTTAAAAAGGTATAACTTACGGATTTAGCATCAGTGTATGGTCTCTGTTTTGAGATACATCTAGCATCATAAATGTTGTACTTTGTGACAGAAGTCCAGATAACAATATGCAGAATATAAACGTGACATCTTACCTTTGTGTTGCTATATAACGATAGCGATTCGAATCCAGTCTGTTTCAGATGTGTGAATAATCCATGAGAACTGTCCAATAAAATACATTCAATGACCATTTTTTGTCCACAAATGCGTATAATTCGTGAAATATGGATACATAGTCTGTTGTTTACAACAGATTTTGCATGAACGTCTTGTAATAGAACATATTTGCGTCGTAACACACTGTATATGAGATTACACTTTAGGTTCCAATAAACATGCGTTAAAACTTTTGTTTTTAAAAGTAGGCGGGAGTAATAATCCATAATATCCAAATAGCGATGTTATTTCCATTAGACATGATAACAGTATAAAGGATATCAGCGAAGTGACTGCTCTCTAGCTGGTGGGTGAAGAACTGTGAGTAGGGTGGTGGGCGGGAAAATTCAAACGGAATGTGACGACAAGGCTAGTTACGTCACAACGGAGCTGATTTTGAAACGGTGCAATCTGAGACTCAAGGCAGAGGACATTCAGAAACCCGTATCTCACTCAAAACAGCATGGATGTTTTTTCCAAGTTTGTATGTGTGTGGAAGCACCAGAGACACAAAATAACACCCCAAAACCCAGAAAAAGTGAGTTTTTCATAATATGGGCACTTTAACGATTATTCGATAGATTGATTGTTAATTTAATAACTTGCATAAACTGGCATCCCTAGTGTGGATGTTTGACTAGTGAAGAGATCTACAAAGTAAAACATAAATAAATAAAAACAGCAAATATAAAAGTAAAAGGGAAAAGTATTGGATCATGTAACTTTACCTACCCGCAGTAAGTAAAGATTTCTTTTCCACAGAGAGATGAACTCATACACTTTCTAAAGTTTACTGGTGTCCTTTTCCTAATCTGATCAGCCTGACTCCAGGTCATGGTGCCACAGCTATAATGAGATAAAAGTCAGTTCCCATCACACTGCTGCCCATCATCCCATTACACACACGCGCGCGAGTTTCACATAAAACTGTATAAATTAATTTTATGCATTTTTAGTCACTGTAAAAATGATATATCAACATAATGTGTTAAATTAAAGTAGCATAAAATATAAGTTAAAAAAATTCAACTTGTTTTTTTAAGTTATGTCAACTTACTTACCACAAGTCAAAATGTAAAAAAGTAGGTTGAATTGACTTAACTGGAACAATTAAGTTGTTTCAACTTTTTTACAGTATTGGTGGGGCCTACTCATTGACAGTTCAGTAGTTTATGGGACAGGTCTATAATCGGTTGACTTCCAACTGACTTTCAATTTTCTCATCCCTGTGATGAAATTTAATCTGCTTATCTCAAACATAACGAAATCATCTACTACAAGTATAGCACTACACACAGCAAGACATCACGAAAAGCAGCAAGATGTCCTTGTGTGCAAAAACGGGAGTGTTGTACTATGTTGGTAAATGGTTATTTTGCACATTTACAGACGGGGCAGTCTTACCAGCCACTTTAGCTCAGAGAGACCCATAATCTAAAATAGTCCCGCCGTCCTTTAATGTTCCTCATTTTATTCAATCCCATTTGTTGGTGGTCAGAATTCGAGCAGTTAACCTTAAGGATGGCTTTAGGAACATAAAACGTTTTTTTTATGTAATGGATTCTTGGCCCACAATGAGTATGACTGTGATAGCACTGATATCGGTGTTGGCGCTTTACTGTTATGTTCATGCTGGTTGAGGGAAAGAAAATTAATCAAAAAATGGAAGCCCATGTAAGGAGTCATCATATTTATTCCTCAAGGAAAATGTGAGGATATGATAGCGCTTCAAAATGAAAAAGGAGTGCACACACATAAATGTTTCAAAAATTGCAACAAATCTCTCTTTCTGCACAGTTCAAGGTTAGTACTATGTCAGTGGCACTGTGTGTATTTTTCATTTGTGTGTAAAGCCTAAATACAGTATGTGAGCACTTTCCAAGAAAATGTCCGTCGTGGACAGATTTTGAGAACAAACAGCATCATGGTGATTATAATCAAAGTGTATTTTGCAGAATATCGTAATAGTAGCAGGATTTTCGTTGTATGAGTATAATTCACATCATCTATTCTATCATGTTTTCAGCCCACTATGGCTTTGCGAGTTACAGAGAACTGTAATCAGTTTACAGATCAGTTTAGTTTCATGGGATTGGCTTTGTAAATAAATTGACATAACCAGATCAGTCCACCTAAAACCTTTCACTCAAAAATAATCATGCATTGCTACTTAAAGGAGATCTATGGCAAGTGTTGAATTTGCAACCTTTTTTTACTGTAAATCATGTTGTCTACTGGTTCCTGACATAAAGAAAAAAAAAACAGGGGTCTCATTTATAAAACTGTGTGTAGGATCCCTACTAAAGTCTACTTATGCACAAAAATGGCATATGCCAAAAAATATTAAGACTTATAAAACAAAGCAATCAAGTTGCCAAACCCGTGTGACTGTCACATTCGTTTTGGAGCCGCGCAGAGGATCAGCTCCGCCTCCGCGAGCGCGGTAAATTCTACTGTCAAACAGCGGATCCTGAACGGACCCATGTCGGATCCTCGCTCGGACGCGCCTTTACTGAACGGTTACGATGCACACCTGTCAATCGAGATTTTCTTGCTGGGACACGGTTCAGCTGAACCCTCTTTTGAGTAAGTATTGATTTATTGATATAATTGTGGCAGTAAACATTGTTTTTTAATCATCCTGTATACTAATGATTGGAATGACGTTGATATTAGGAAAACTTTAGCATGTTCACTCGTGGATAATGGTTTAGCCCTAGCTGTGCATTATTAAGTTTACATGTTGGCAATTTTGGTGTAGTGTATCTGCCATCTTCTTTATAATGAAAATTAATCTTTGGCAGTTTACTCATTAGGTGTGTTCGACATCGGCTGTGGCTGGATGTAACCGATCGGCGAGATTAGCCGCGTGCAGGTGGGGAGGAGCTGAAAACGGAGATGTGAAGTCGGACGCGCTGCGCTTCCCGTAGTTTGCGGCATTTACGTCAAGCATGGCTGATCACGTGTCATTTGCTTGCTTGATCGCATTAAACATGATTTGTAAGATGTAAACAACATAAAAACTGAATTATACTGTTTTGAATGTCCGTGTATGAGCATAAGTGGAACTGAAGAGGCTTACATCATCTGTTTTCGCAAGAATAAAGTTCAATATAAGCATATTATTTAAATACCAATGTTGTGGGGTCTACGTTTTTTATCCATTTTATTTTGATGAAGATGACACAATATAACATCGCGACTACATGAAAAGAGCTTTAACTGTTATAAAAATACAGATTTGTGAGCATTTGTGGAACTGAGGGCTGAAAATAAGCACGAAACACACGTGATTTTTGTCATGTGGTGAATCCGACTAATGGTGAAACAGCTGTGTCGTCATTACAGCCAGTGCAGCTCCTCTTCGCGAACTGCGCTGGCTAACTCAGGCGGCTGATCTCGAATCGTTCTCGCGGTACTTAAAAACCATATGACACAGTCACGTGCCTGCAGCGCCAGCTGAAGTCGGACAAAAATACTAACCGGAATGCACTGCTTCAAGTCAGCCGCCGATCGGTCTGCGCAGCGCCGCATGAAGTCGAACACACCTTATGACAATCTTCTCGTCTGTTATTTTGAGCGGCTGTTAACAGGGTGATTTAACCAGAGGTGTGTAACGAATTCCAATTACAGTTTTGGGTAACTAGTACTTTTAAAGTGATTTTTAAGGATACATTTACTCAAGTACATTTCTAGTGAAAAACTGTACTTTTACTTCATTCTGTGGTGTTATTATGATAAGCATACTTGACTTTGGATGCTACATACCATATTTGTCTGTTTGATTACAGGTGCTGTGTTCAACCTGGCAACAGATCGGGCAACAAGGAGACGTGTAATGGGAGAAATGATTAAATAATAAAAAAACATTTTTGTTGTACAACTTGTCTTTCTCCAGTTATTTATTGTCAGATCTTTTAGCTGTGCATAGTGCAGCATTTCATTGAAGTTGTAGCCTAATATATCAAGTATTTTATGTTTGCATTGACCTGGGCCTATAAAGCACTAAATTAGGTTTTGACCCCAAAAATAATATTTTTAAACAAAAACAGAATATGCTATAACTGTCCATAAATGTAAATGGCAATTTTATATTTCCATTGAGTAGTAATTACTTTTGTACATTTAAATTGATATATTTTAGTGAAACTTTTCTGTTAGGCCTATTTACAATATTGTTAGGTTAAAAATACAAGACAATGCAGATTTAAGGTTCTATATTGCTGCAGTGACCAGGCCTAGTGATAGTTTTGGTTTTATCCTTTAGTTTAGTTTATCCTATTTTATTCTACAGTAAGAAGGGATTTTGAATTTGAAAGTGATCCTTCATTGCGGATCCGTCACTGCGCGCAAGTGGACGCCGACCCGGGTCCGTTTCGCGGGTCCGTTCCGGAAGCCGCGATACCTCCGCGACTGATCCGCCATGCACGGAGTCCTTTTGCTGTGTGGGAATGTTCGCTTTATAAATCACAGATCACTTGCAAGTGTGCGTACACATACTCACCTTTGCATGGAAACTGGCGTAAGCATGTTTCCAGCCCCATTTTCAGCATATGCACCCCAGGGCTGTCAAAATTACTGTGTTGATAACGCTTTAACGTAAATTCATTTTAACGACACTAATTTTATCAAAATGCGATTAACGCAATACACAATTTCAGTTTGACCCTAGGTCCAGCACATTGTTGGATAAATTGAGACGCAGCCTTGAACAGTAAATAGTCATTTGTATGTTTTCTGAGAGGTGTACCATCCTAAATGCTTAATCTAATACAAATGATGCGTTTCCATCCACTTGTGCGTCTGAGATTTTGGTTGAATTTTTAAAGGAGACATATCAGGAAAAGCTATATTTTTTCCACATTTGAGTGCTATAATTGGGTCCTCAATGCTACTATCACCCTAGAAAATGTGAGTAACTTAGTCTATGTGTGCATATATCGGGGTTGCGCACCTGTGTGCATGCCTCAGATGTATCAGTCAGCGCAAGGAAGATCGTGAGTACAAACTACAGTTTTAAAAATATCAGTTTTGCCAAGAATTCACACAGATATAATCTGTTACGTCTTAAGTAAATGTTTAGTGTGGATGCTGTGATTTTGTTTTTCAACCTTAAAGGATTAGTCTATTTTCTTAAAAGAAAAATCCAGATAATTTACTCACCACCATGTCATCCAAAATGTTGATGTCTTTCTTTGTTCTGTCGAGAAGAAATTATGTTGCACGATTTTTCTAATTTTAATGGACTTTAATAGAGCCCAACATTTAATACTTAACTCAACACTTAACAGTTTTTTTTCAACGGAGTTTCAAAGGACTATAAACAATCCCAAATGATGCATAAGGGTCTTATCTAGCGAAACGATTATCATTTTTGACAAGAAAAAAAATATGTATTTTTAAACCACAACTTTTCGTCTAGGTCCGGTCCAGCGCGACCTAACGTAAATGTGTAGTGACGTAGGTAGGTCATGTGTTACATATATAAAACGCACATTTGCGGACCATTTTAAACAATACCGTGCCACAAAGACATTATTAAGTATCAGTTGACATACAACAATGTAGGAACGGTCCTCTTTCAAGATGCTTGTAAACACTGGGGCAGAGTTTCGCGTTCGTCCTCTGTGACCTCTTGACGTCATGACGTATTGCGTGAGGTCAGCTTGCGCATCACGACCGGATCTACGTGACGAGAAGTTGTGCTTTAAAAGTGTATATTTTTTATTTTTCCTTGTCAAAAATGACAATCGTTTTGCTAGATAAGACCCTTATGCCTCGTTTGGGATTGTTTATAGTCCTTTAAAACTCCGTTGAAAAAAAACTGTTAAGTGTTTAGTTAAATGTTGGGCTCTATTAAAGTCCATTAAAATGAGAAAAATCCTGCAATGTTTTCCTCAAAAAACATAATTTCTTCTCGACTGAAGAAAGAAAGACATCAACATTTTGGATGACATGGTGGTGAGTAAATTATCTGGATTTTTCTTTTAAGAAAATGGACTAATCCTTTAACTGGATTTTTTTGTATTATTCTTGCTGACTCTTTCACTAACAATACACATACATTTGCATAAACCATGTTGATAAGAGTATTAAAAACTAAAAAATTGTTAAAATGAGGTAAATATAGAACAGATAAAAATGTGCAATTAAGTTGCAATTAATCACAAGTTAACTAGATTAAATAGTTTAATCGATTGACAGCCCTAAAAGGAAACATTGTCTGTATGTGGCTGCCTAACTGGGCCTCCATCATAAAGATAAGCAGGTTCGCTATTTATACTGCACAACTCTCTATTCAAAATGAGCTTGTGCTTGATTACATTCAGTTCAAAACTAAACATGAATGATTGGAGCACTTTTATACCCCATGTCATTTTGACATACAGTCCTATTCCGTTTCATTATTGCTGCCCGCTGGGAATGCTTTTTAGACTATAGTGGCTTTCAATGGCTCTCAGGCATGCAAATGACAAATGGTATATGTAATAAATATAAAGCATGAACATAAAATGTCTTGCTTGTTAAAGCTGTATTAGGGCATGAAAGAAAGCCCCCCAAAACCAACAAGCACAAATTAATCATCTAAAAATAGTTTATATGAGAGTTAATTTGTTCTCAATGTTTTCACATATCTGTCATGCACTGATATCAATACGATATTTATTTTTAAAATAAAAAAGTGACAAGTATGCAACACATACTCAAAATGTGACCTTTCCATTTAACCCATCCTAGTGAGTAGTGAACACACGCACTGCAACCACTAGGCTACAACTGCCCCATAATGTGGGACATACTTCCTTTCAGGGTGCTTTAGATCTTGAGGGCATTGAGCACTTGTAGCCTAATGGTTAGAGGGTTAGACTTAAACCAAAGGTCGCCATTTTAAGTATCATGGCCAGCAGTTTGCGACTGAGCAAGGCACCTTAAAGGATAGCTGCCCACTGCTCTTGCATTGTGTGTGTTCACTACTCACTGAGATTTCAAGTATGCGTTACCATACTTGGCAAAATGTCAAACTTTCACTTAAGTTTCTTTCAAAATAGGCTACATTCTCGTATAATGCATAGGTGTAGTTCAAAGTTGTTCTGCTTAATGTTCCCTTTGAGGGCTTCGACCATTTTCAAATGCCGACCTTGATAGTATGAATTATTTGAAACTGAAGTTTAGTTCACTGTTCACATTTTCTAATACTGTATAGCTCAAGGTTCAGACTGCATCAACGCACTGAAAAGTTCATGCCTTCAAATAAAGACTCTCCTGCCCTCTTCAGGACTGATGGCTATATTAGAGCAGCTCAAAGGAAATCAATTTCAGGAAAAGGTGCCAGGCTGTTACATTCCATTAAGTTGGAAATGAGAGGAGTACATGTCCAGAAACATTTCAGAGCTTGATTTATCTGAAACTTTGCCACATTTCCACCAAGTTTCAATTTCCATCTCCCCTGCCACATATTAGCAATTAGATGGTTTTTATTTATTACCTTCATCCCAAATGGCATTCTGTCACTCAGACACCAGGTCATTACCCTCTGTTAAAGAGACTGAGTTCTTGTCATCCTCTGCATTCGCTATCACAAGAATGGTACCACTCCTGTTATTTCAACCAAAGAGGTGTTGGGTTCACAAGGGACCTGAGGCAAATGACATGTTTTCAACCATGCCATTACAATCACACTTGGCTGAAAAAGCTTTTCACCACCAACCAAACACCACAAATGATATGGTTTCTAGCATGAATCTCAGTTGAAAGTTCATTTTTTTCTATGAACAGCATTAATGTTGTATAGGTTTTGGCTATAATGCACATTTCAGGCAGCCGATGATAGGCCTTGTTGACCTTATATAAGGAATGCAATTATAGAGAGGAGGAAGTGTTCAGCTGCGCTAAAACCTTGTGTGTGTGGTCCTGGTAATCCTTACAGTTTTTAGACCAAAGCTTAGTTTTTGTAAGCTTAAATGACATGACAGCTTATAATTGATACTAAATGAAATGTTTATGCAAAACATGAGGGATAGGGTTAGGTATGGGGATAGAATCTACAGTTTGTAGAGTATACGAGTCATCAAACATTAAATAACTGTGTGTGTGTGTGTGTGTGTGTGTGTGTGTGTGTGTGTGTGTGTGTGTGTGTGTGTTTGTTTTGTGTGTGTGTGTGTGTGTGTGTGTGTGTGTGTGTGTGTGTGTGTGTGTGTGTGTGTGTGTGTACCTGGTAATTATCACGTTGTGGGGACCAATTGTCCTCACAAAGATAGGAATACCAGTATTTTTGTGACCTTGTGGGGACATTTTGATGTCCCCATGAGGAAACAAGCTTATAAATAAATTTGAAGTAGCAGAAGGGTTTCTGTGATGGTTGGGGTTCGGGAATGGGGTAGGTAAGGGGAATAGAATATACAGTTTATACAGTATAAAATGCATTACGTCTATGGAATGTCCCCACAAAACATGGAAACCAGAATGTGTGTGTGTGTGTGTGTGTGTGTGTGTGTGTGTGTGTGTGTGTGTGTGTGTGTGTGTGTGTGTGTGTGTCTGCACGCCAATCTGTTCTGGGTGGTTGCTATGTAATTGACATGTCCAAATAGCGCACCCCTTTGAAGTCTAAGCTTTAGTTTATTTAATCACTAAGAAAAGTAATAGCACAATAGCAGTTAATTTTAAAGTCTCTATAGCACAAACTGTGCGTGGCATGTTTTCAAAAAATGATAAAGCTTGTTTATTGTAAATATATTAAAAATCAGAAAAGAACATCACAAATAATTCAATAATTAATTCATCTAAACTTAAATCTGGTTTAAATCAAGGCTTATTTAATAATTCTGTTGCACCAACTTTAAATCTTGTTTAAAAACAATCAGGATGTACATTTTAACTGTCAATTTGATTCAGTTTTAAATTTCACAGTAAACCTAGATTATCACATTTGAGATCTGAGCAGTTTTAAATAAAAAATTCTACACTTAAATGTGTGGCTAAATGATCAGAAACAGACACTGTGCACATGTTGGCATTAGGGGTGTCACGATTCTCCAAATCCTCGATTCGATTACATTTTCGATTCTAAGGTCACGATTCGATCCGATTCTCGATTTTTACATATTTTTTATATGGCATATAATTTAGACAAAAATGATATGCCATTATTTATTATTATTATTATAATACTTTAACATTAACATGCACATTGCACAACTCGCATGGGGGTTTGTGGGCTTCACTTAACGCGAGAGCTTGTAGAGAGAGGATTCCTTCTTGCACGCACATGGACTATGCGCGGTTGGCAGTTACATGGATTGGGCGGATGACGTGACGAAAAATAATATTTTAATTAAATTCGGGCGGGTGCCGGATCGACTGCTTGTTATTAGCTCTGTCCTTCTAAGCATGCGACATCTCTGTCTTTCATAGTGGCAGCCTCAGAAGTTCAAGAAGAGAACTGAAACAAAGAGTATAGAAGCACTGAAAGACATTTCTGACTTATTAAAATAAATATGTAATCAGAAAAATATTAATTTATTTTAGAACATATGACACATTGATGTAGATGAATCTATTCAACAGCATATCAAATAATCAACCTAGAAATATACGCAACATAAACAGAATAATATTAACACAAAACATAACTTATAATACTAAAACAGTGACAAGAAAAAGTTTTCTAATAAATACACACTTTTATTTAATAAAGCTTTTAATTGTTTGGGTTATCCTCGGCTGTTAAGGATCCATTCGTTCTATCATTAACAGCGCGGAGAAATGAGGACGCATTTTGACACAGCTCTTATCAACGCTGGCGAAGGAGGAACGTGGCAAACTCAAAAAATGAGAATTAAAACAAAGGAAATAGAATGTCAGAAAGGGTTGCCTGGAATAAGTTTTACAACGTGGTAAATCAGGATGACACCAGTGCAGGCAATGTAATTTGTGCGTTTAATTTAGGCTATTTATTTATTTATTTTTGTCCCTGTGCGCCGATCGGAGACGGAGTTCACTGCTGATATTCTAGAGCTTTCTAGTCTCGCGGCTGTCATCAGCAGCGTCTTGCATCGCCCAGTCAGCGGATGGCGGGCGGGTGCAGTTTTGAAAACTGGTCAGAAACGTTGGTGCGGATGGATGGTGGACGGATGATGAGTTTTGTTATGCGGTTGCGGATGAAATAATAGTCCATCCGCGCATCTCTAACATGGACTTAATGCACATGGACTTAATGCGCGTGTCTTGGACTCATAGCATCTGAAATAAATCCAGCATAATAAGCAGCTGCGCTTCTCTCTGTCTCACGTGCACGTGCTCGCATCTGTCCGAACTCTGAACATAAACTAAAGTAGTAATCCTTATGTATTTGTTCAGTTTTATGCGTTTCATGCAAGCTGAGGCAAACTATCCTTTTGTTTAAAATATAACCCGCTGCATCTTTGCGCCTCCCTCACTATCGCGCACGTGCAGAGAGCTGCACTCTGTCCAAAGTCAGATCACTGTAATCCTGTTTATGATATGCATTTCAAGGAGTTGTAGCATCCCTCGTGTTTAAAATATGATCGCGTTCCGCTGGACAGATGTTTTTAAAGGCATCTCTGAGAGTTTTTTCCTCGCTTGGCAAGCCTACCGGACGTGAAATAGGGGCGTGGCAGCATCGACGATCCCATTTTTTAATTCGAAGTTCGAAGCTGTGACTTAATTTCGATCGATTTCGATTTAAAATCGAAATCGTGACACCCTTAGTTGGCATGATTCAAAGATGTGTTTATTTTAACGTCTCAACAAATTGAGTTGGTGGCCGAGTAGAATTGTCAGGTTTGAAGCAGGAAGTCCAGTATACCCTCCTTATACACATACAAAGAAATTTTTTTTGAATACACAGAATAGAGGCCAATTGCTCAAAAAAATATTAACAAGACCAGTGACAGCTACCGGTGCTCATATATTGTGCTTCTTCTGTGTCATGTGCGCCCCTGTCAGGAACTATAGAGCAGTTAATGGACAGAGACAGCAGCTTTTTATGACAAATGCGTCGACACATCACAGTACATTGTTTCACAATATCTGAGCTTTGCAGTATATTCTGCCACACTTCTCCATTTAATCAATACAATAGATTTTTTTAACAAATCGTCAAATGTTTTTATTTTGAATCAGCCTGGTGGATTATCGATGTATTTAGGTAGTGATTTATAATAAAAAATTGCATTTCCTTTGTTTGCATAAATTGTTTATTTCCTTTTTGAATGACATCATCAACATTGTTTCCATTTAATTACACAGGCAAATTCATCATGGCAGACAACATAAATTGTAGATAAAGGCTTTAATACAGGTTAAAGTTTTAACTTCAGATTTGTTAATCAATGTTTATATGTAAGTGGTGCAACACAACTTGAATTAAAATTAAGCTGTGATCAACAAACTCTGTTTAATTTAATCCTTGTTGGTGTAACCCACCCATAGAGTCGGTCACATAAACCACCACCCAATCGACCCGATCTCTCTCACACAAGTCTTACTCACCATCACCGGCACGCCCTCATCACCATCACCCTTATAAGCACCCTTCAATCTTACATCATCATCACTTACCTGCACGATGGACTCCCCCAGTTTACCCACCTGTGCACTCTTCTGCAGCTCAGGATAATTTTCATCCACCTTGGTTTCCAACTTCGCTGAACGATCCATACCTACAAACACAAAGACTGTTATCCTATAGTCATCCAAGACTTTTCATCTGCTTGCCAAGTTATTTACCAGCTTGGTGTTTAACACTCTTTAGTGGCCCGGCTTCAAAAACTTTGCCAAGTTTTGCTTGTCTGTTCTCTTCTGTGACAAAAGACCAGTGTCATGGGCTTGCCAGAGCTTTTTGTAATAGACTCAGGTCTGAATGTATCTGGCAAGACCATGACAGTACTATGTTCTGTGTGGGAGCATGTGGAGGCATATAGTTGTGTGGCTTCCACATGTTCCCAGTGTTTTGTGGCTGTCATGGTCTTGCCTGACCTTGGTTATTATCCAGGTTGGATGTTAGAGGGCAAGACCATGGCAGCAGTGTGTTTATGTGGGAACACGTGTGTTTCACATCATGTCTGTGTGACACGTGTTCCCAGTGTTTTGTGGCTGTCATGGTCTTGCCTGACTTTGGTTATAGTCCAGGTCGGTTGTTGGCAAGATTATGGCAGCATTGTGTTTATGTGGGAACACGTGTGTATTCACATCATGTATGTGTGACACGTGTTCCCAGTGTCTTGTCACTTTTACCCTACTCCCTTATGTACTCGTGTCTTAAGTGATTAATTATGTTCACCTGTTCCCCATTGATGTGCTGTCTATATTATGCCCTTGTGTTCTCTGTGTGGTGTGCGTGCGTTGTTGTATGTCAGAGCTTCATGTTCTCCGTGTGCTCTGTTGCAAGTTCCTGTTTGTTCCAGTTTATGTTACGTTTCTTACCAGTGTTTAGTTTATATTCTGTTTTACCCCCTCGTGGGTATTTATGTTCTGTTTTAATAAAATTATAGTTTATTTTTGTAGTTCGTGTCTGCGTTTGGGTTCTTCTTTAGTTTATTTATCCGGTGTGTAAACCGGTCGTGACATAACGCACGCACCAAACTGAACCCAGCGGACCAGCTATGCAATGTGCATCGGACCCGGAGTGGTGGTCCTCTATTTCTGCACAGACGCTCTCCGGGGGTAGCCCCTTCCCACCGCAGAAGGGCCTTCCACTCCGGGACTATGCCTTGGCGGTGGAGAGGAGTAGGGGAAGTTACCCGGAGTTTTTGGCCAGCGCCTACCTGGTGGCTGGCATGAAGGATCCTCCACCCATTCAGGAGCGAGGGGGTTTATTGCAACTGCCATACTGGGACCTGGTTGATTGTCTCGTCAACCGACAGTCCAGCCCGAGGGGCATTAGGACCGGGGCGATCAGGCTAGAGAGGTCGACCCCCGTCTCCCCGGCGCCGGAGACCATTTCTGCGTCCGGTTCCCATCCTGCACTCCCTGCCTCTGGACGGAGGAAGAAGAGGAGGAGGAGGGTTTTGGAACCGGCACAGCTGGAGACTCGTCACCCGCCGGTGCAGCCGGAGACTCGTCACCCGCCGGTGCAGCCGGAGACTCGTCACCCGCCGGTGCAGCCGGAGACTCGTCACCCGCCGGTGCAGCCGGGGACTCGTCACACGCCGGTGCAGCCGGGGACTCGTCACACGCCGGTGCAGCCGGGGACACGTCACCCGCCGGTGCAGCCGGAGACACGTCACCCGCCGGTGCAGCCGGAGACACGTCACCCGCCGGTGCAGCCGGAGACACGTCACCCGCCGGTGCAGCCGGAGACACGTCACCCGCCGGTGCAGCCGGAGACACGTCACCCGCCGGTGCAGCCGGAGACACGTCACCCGCCGGTGCAGCCGGAGACACGTCACCCGCCGGTGCAGCCGGAGACACGTCACCCACCGGCGCAGCCAAGGCCATGTTATACCCCAGCATGGCAACAACAGAACTTTGGGACTCATTCTTTTCACCCCGGACATTTTGTACACCCTGTTGTTGTCCCACCTCCCCTCCCTGATTTGTTATTTTTGTTAAATCATCCGAACCCTTTAGTTACTTATGTTTGTCTTCAGCTTTTATTTATTGTCATTGTTTCTTGGGTGTTTTCTGTTGTGCAGTCTCTCGTTCCTCGTGTTTAATGTCTTTGTTTCTTTTTGTTTGTGACGTCTGGTATCCGTCTTTGTAGTTGGGGGTACTGTCATGGGCTTGCCAGAGCTTTTTGTAATAGACTCAGGTCTGAATGTATCTGGCAAGACCATGACAGTACTATGTTCTGTGTGGGAGCATGTGGAGGCATATAGTTGTGTGGCTTCCACATGTTCCCAGTGTTTTGTGGCTGTCATGGTCTTGCCTGACCTTGGTTATTATCCAGGTTGGATGTTAGAGGGCAAGACCATGGCAGCAGTGTGTTTATGTGGGAACACGTGTGTTTCACATCATGTCTGTGTGACACGTGTTCCCAGTGTTTTGTGGCTGTCATGGTCTTGCCTGACTTTGGTTATAGTCCAGGTCGGTTGTTGGCAAGATTATGGCAGCATTGTGTTTATGTGGGAACACGTGTGTATTCACATCATGTATGTGTGACACGTGTTCCCAGTGTCTTGTCACTTTTACCCTACTCCCTTATGTACTCGTGTCTTAAGTGATTAATTATGTTCACCTGTTCCCCATTGATGTGCTGTCTATATTATGCCCTTGTGTTCTCTGTGTGGTGTGCGTGCGTTGTTGTATGTCAGAGCTTCATGTTCTCCGTGTGCTCTGTTGCAAGTTCCTGTTTGTTCCAGTTTATGTTACGTTTCTTACCAGTGTTTAGTTTATATTCTGTTTTACCCCCTCGTGGGTATTTATGTTCTGTTTTAATAAAATTATAGTTTATTTTTGTAGTTCGTGTCTGCGTTTGGGTTCTTCTTTAGTTTATTTATCCGGTGTGTAAACCGGTCGTGACAACCAGAGCATTCCAAAATGGCCGCATGATCAATAACCTTCCTTGTGCTCTGCCCACTGGTGTCAGGGGATGCCACTGTTCTGGCAGGTACCAGCGAGCACTACTACATTTTTACTTGGCCAGTACCTGGACAGTGTGTTGTGGCTCACCCTTCACAATGTCCAAAGCTGATGACGACACTGACTCCATACCCTACTCTCAGTCCACTCCAATACACTCCAATGGCCCAAGGGGTCATCAACACAGAAGCCATCTCTACAGCAGAATTCCTCCCCATTAGCGATCCAACCCTCTTGGTCCCTCAGTACACTCAGCTCTAAAGTTCATCACAGAGTCCACACCAGAGTTCATCACAGAGTCAATGCCAGAATCCATGATAGAGTCCGTGGCAGAATTCATCACGGAGTCCGTGGCAGAGTTCATCATGGAGCCTGCTCCAGAGTTCATTACGGAGTCCGCTCCAGAGTTCATTATGGAATCCATGACAGAGTTCATCATGGAGTCTGCTTAAGAGTTCATCACAGAGTCCATCCCAGAGTTCATTATGGAGTCAATGCCAGAGTTAATCATGGAGTCCATTCCAGAGTTCACCACGGAGTCCGTGGAAAGTTCATCACAAAGTCAGTGCCAGAGTTCATCTGGGAGTCCATGCCAGAGTTCATCACAGAGTCTGCTCCAGAGTTCATCACAGAGTCTGCTCCAGAGTTCATCACGGAGTCTGCTCCAGAGTTCATCATGGAGTCCATACCAGGGTTCATCATGTCGTCTGCTCCAGAGTTCATCACAGACTCTGCTCCAGAGTTGATCACAACATCCGTTCCCGAGTTCATCACAACTTCCACTCCAGAGTGTATCATGGTGTCCGCTCCAAAGCTCATCACAGAGTCTGCTTTAGAGCTCATCACAAAGTCTGCGCCTGAATCCCCTCATCTCCCTGAGCACTCTCCTCCACAAACTCAGCCACGAGCCCACTCTCCTCCTCGAACCCAGCCACGACCCCACTCTCCTCTCCGAACTTAGACACAGGCCCGCTAACCTCGCCAAATTCCGCCACATGCCCACTCTCCTTTCCAAACTTAGCCATAAACCCACTTCACCTTCCCAAACTCAGCCACGAGCCTGCTCTCCCTCCTGTACACAGCAACAAGCCTGTTTTAACTCCTGAACTCAGTCACGAGCCTGCTTCCATCTCAGTCCTCTATCCCGATCTTTCAGTGACTCCAGAGGTTATTGCATTAGGATGTGTTTGGACAGTACATATATCCGTTATAATTCCCTAGAAAATTTTGTTGGGGCCCTATCCTGTCATGGCCATTATGGTTGTCAGCGTCTACTGCATAACATTCACGGTGGCCATCTGTCCTCCCTGGCTCCTGGTGTGAGCTTCACCTCTGTGGCTCCTAGTGCGGGCTGCACCACCCTGGCTCCCGTTGGAGAACACACCATCCTGGAGGCTTCCTGCCCCCCCTTCAAAGATGTACTCTGTTCATGCTTTGGCACTCTTAGGAATCTTTCAGGATAGAGGAGTACTGTCACAGAATCAACCACACCAGCCACCATCCAAACAACATAAAATTTAAAATAACATTTAAAGAGCCAGTAAGATGACAATTTTAAGGATCCTATCACTGTTTATAAATCCCGGACAACAGGTTTAAATGCATGCAAGGTCAAAAAACACTGTAATTTTCTTAAAATATAAAATTAAATTAAATTTAAAATTACCCCATTTCTCAGAGATCCCCAAACGATTTGTGTGAAGCTGTTCAATGACTCAGTCTGCCTAAACCCCACCTTTCAGTAGCCTACTCTGCTCTGATTGGTCAGCTGACAGAGTCTCTGCACAGACCACAGATCAGTGGCACGACCAACAATGGTGCGACATGTATTGACCTAGTGCTAACATGATTTACTGAAAAGACATTGTCAACATCAATACACATTATTCATCATTAATCCAAGCAATAAAAATGACGATAGAAACTAACATTTTACACTCATTTAAGCGTTTATGTAAGCTAACCGGGTTATAGCAAAACCGTAAGTGAGCATGCGCTACCCGTTTGCTAATGTGACTCTCTGACAGTAAATTAAGAGTTTAAACAACGACATCATTCATCATTAATCCAAGCAATAAAAACGACGATAGAAACTAACAATTTTACACCCATTTAAACATTTATGTAAACTAACCGGGTCATAGCAAACCCGTAAATGCAGCATAAGCCGCTTGCAATCGTGACTCTGACAGTATATAGAGTTTAAACAACGACATCATTCATCATTAATCCAATCAGTATAAATGATGATAGAAACTAAAATTTTACACTCATTTAAGCAATTATGAGGCTATAATCATACTTACAGGTTGTGGTTAGGAGATGCATGTTGTTCCAAAAAAAGTGGGTACTGAACCATCTTTCATTGCCAAACGTCTAAATCCCTTCGTTAAAAAATAATTCTTCACAGCCAGACAAGTTTAGTATATCCCTCCTTGATAAAGTCTCGTTTGGTAGTGAAAACAACACAAACTGAAAACACAGCGTTATGATATGTTTACACACCAACCTAGCTGTGGGCGGGTCATAGTTTTCGTTTCTCCCGCGGGCGAGGCTGTAGGCAGAGATTAGTATCTCTTGTGACTAGTGATGGGCAGTCCGGCTCTTTCCATTGATTCGGCTCTTTCGGCTCAAGCTCCGGCTCTACATTTTAGTGATGGCAGTCCGTTTTTTTTCATAGATTCGGCTCTTCTGGCTCGGCTCTCTTAGAAGAGCCGGCTCCCCTGCCTGCGTCTGAAGATTCGGCTCTGCTCGTTCGCTACAAAGAATCAGCTTTTAGAGCCGGCTCGTTTGCGAACGACCCATCACTACTTATGACGTGGAAGCGTTTGTGTGACGTAGAAAATGTCAGGCAGGAGATACAATCCATATAACGGCTTGTTTCAGCGATTCAGAGTTGACTCCCTACTTTGGAAGCCAATAACTTTATTAATCGTACACTTTTTGGTTCAACTACTTTGCCCATTGTTTACATTGATGGACAGCTACATGACACACTGCAATACAGGTCAGTTTCGATTTTGGATCTGTGTGGCTCTTTAAAAGAACTGAAAAGATGTCTTCCACATACACGAATACACTAAGAACATCTGGATTTACTATTGTCTTCAGAAATATCTATTGCTTCCTGGCTCACTACAATCTCTTAATGGATTATTTGAGATGTACAGGGAAACATTATGACAAACATTATTTGTGTGAATGAGTATGATGCTAGAGAAATGAATGAAGGTTCAGCTTCTACAAGTCCTCTTAACTGTGCCAGAAGTGAGAAAAGAGAAGCGATTTACATCAATGTAAGTGAGAATTTTATTGATGGAATTCAAATGAGAGTTGCTTGGAGGAAACGGTTCATTTTAGTTAAATTGGTTTTGGTTAACGGTTTATTTAAGGCCATCAAGAGAAAAGTCTACTTTGCTATTTTGTGTGCTTTCTTTCCTGTTGCCATATGTATTTGCTCCCTGAAGACCACAGATATGTGTGGCCCTGAAATTAAAACACCAAAAAGTATGAGCTTCCTGGAGTGTCCTCCAGTGCTAAAACTAATATTGCAGGATAATTATCATGAATTTTTACAGCATGCTGAGCACATTTGTCCTAAAGGGGAATCTGTCAGCATTTCTGCAGATGGAATTTGTATTTTATTAGCTCTCAGTAAAATTGTCCTTTACAACAGGAAGATTAAAACAATCATCCAGTTTTATAGTCAGAGAAATAGGTCATTTAAAAATGAATGCATGAGCAGAGATACAGAGATGGACAGGAAAGAAGATACAGAATTCATAGATGAAATGTACTGTTATTTTCTTAAAAATGGTTTAGGTGTTTCCAGTGTTAAAAAATCCTTTGTTGCAGAATGACAGAAAAATTATTTACCTTGGCTCTAGAAGGAAATTTACAACTCTAAAGGTTGCCAATTTTAAATCGTACAGATGGCATTTGGTAAATGGCAAAAGATGGTCCAATTCATTTCTCAGATCACATGCACTGCAAATTCAATTTGAATAACAGATTTATGGCACCAGATGTGCGAGGACGATAGATGCAGCAAAGAGCATAATTCTTTTGCCAGTTGTTTCTGCAATGGCATGATCTCTAATTATGGCTTTTTTACAACATTGTCTATCACATTAGTCTTATCAGTTTTGTATAGAAACATTTGGCCAAGGGACACAACAAAACAAGCATGATTAAAAAGAATAAAGAGATTGTTAGGTTTGTAAAGAAATGGCATATCTGGGCATAAACACCATCACATATCTGAAACGACTTATTGTTTCTTAACAAGAGGAGATTGCCAAGACAAGCTTTTGAGGTTTTGACCAGATAAGCCTTGCTTGAATATAATTTTAATTCTTATGTGCTCTGAAGAAAGATATTAGTTTTTATATTATATTTGCTATGCTAGGGTGCTCTAAGGGTGGCTGGGAATATCTGTGTAATAATAACTGAATTGCTAATGTCCTGATACAATGTTCTGAGTGGTTACGAGGCCATTACTATCTAATGCGGCTTAGAATGCGGTGTGTGCTGCGCTCGCCGCTGGGTTCAGCGCAGCCAAGCGATTTGTGCTCTGATGGCCAGACCAAAGTATGCGGGTTTTCAATAAATGACTACAGTATTTATATTTGGGTTAAATAGCGGATGAGTAATACAGAGACTGATGTTGCCCGTCTCCATTTCACGTAACTTTAAGCTGCCTACCTACAACAATCTACTTGACTTAAAACACACCTGACATGCCAACTTGAATTGCTACTTGTTTCCATGACACGGCTTTCCTTCCGATGTCTCTAGTAGGGATGTAACGATTAATCGTGTGTCCCATTAAAAATGCCTGTCTGAAACCGAATCTGAATCGCAAGGCTGCGATTATGTGTTTCATGCACAGCTTGTGTGTGTTATACGGCATTTGGTCGGTAGGAAGTCCTTATCAATTCATAACGTGCATTTAAAAAAGCAACACTTGTTAAACAAAAGCATTCAAAATATTCTTTATGATCATGAAAATACCTGAAACAATTTGAAGAACAGCGATATAAATATTCCTGTAGACATTTCCTGGAATAGCGTTTCTGCATGAGAGCGCCCCCTGGCGTTCGGATGTGCCGGGATTTCACCGTAATTCGTTCAAATTCATTCATTTAGAAAACGCGCATTTGCACGGTTAATCGTTACATCCATACTCTCTAGGATCATAAACTTGTATTATAAAGCTCCGGGAATTCCGAAACAAACAGTATTTTCGTTCATTTTAATTTGTTTGTTTGTATGCCCTGTTTCTATTGGCCGTGCGGGTAATCATCACAGAGTGCAGCGCAAAAGTTAAACTATTTTGAACTTTGACTGCGGCGTGAGCGCAAGCTTTGCCCGACGCAACAAAAAAACGCCCTCGTGCGGCGCAAGCCATTGAAATGAATGGGTTTCATAGTGCAGCGCACACCGCATCCTGTGTGAAAGCCCCATTATGAATTCGCCAAGTCAAGTAGTTGCTATGCAATTGCAACGGTCTTTTGAGTGGTTACTAGGGTGTTGGTTAGGTGTTGTGGTTCTAGTTGTTAGGTAGTTTGACAGTTGCCAGGCAATTGCCTTGAAAAGCTCAATGGTTGCTAAAAACAAAAATAAATGCTAAAGTTAACAGATAAAGGGTTGAAATCTGATATGTTGGAAATGATATTGTTTAGGCTCTTGTGGTGAGGTATTGGTTATCTGTTATCTGAGTGAGAAAATGTGTTTCATAGGTTTTAGTGGAAACACAAACATTTATCTATTATTAATAATGTGAGATATGTATCATGAAGTAGTAGCTTATCCAACAGGAAATATGTCCTCGGAATTACATCTCCCCCTCTGAGATGCTGTTCCCTCACCACCCAGAGCATTATATTTCCCAGGGGGACCTGTACAGCATTACCATAAAAGGCAACATTTCTGAGAAAATACTAGAGGGAGATTGACAAACTGGTGAGAATAATTTTGCCGAACAACTATAAATTAGGTCAGTTTACGATTTGCAGCGACAGGTTCATTAGCTTCCATGAAGAGAACTATGTCATCTGGATAAGAAGCAGTAAGAGTTTTAGATAACATCATGAACAAGTGATGAATGAATTTCTTGCATTTGACATTTTGTCTTAATGTTAGTTTTTTTTCCACAGTCCACTATGTATTGAAGCTTACTTCTTGGTAACCTGTATTTACTTAATATCATTTGTATAATACAGTTTAGTGAACCCTACTGTGTAATTTTAAAGACCCATGTATTGTATATTAATTCAAATAACCATTTCCCCAAGGGTTTTCCCTAAACATTTTCTAATTAAATTATCCCTGATCAGTGGACCTTATCATAACCTACAATTAACAGACCTGCCACATAAGCTGCCCATTAGATACTGGATTAGGTTTAAACAAGAAAACAGAAGGAAGCCGGGCAGCTGTTAGGAGCTCTGGCAGCTTTTTCATATTAAACTAAATAACAGAATGGACATAAAAGATGAAAGGTATCATAGTCATGCTACCCTTTCTTTCCAAATGACTTGTTTTATTGATAATTGTATGCTGTTTTAGAAAGGTCAGTAAAGAGCAAAAGAACGAAAAACAATTTTACAATTTAAGTAAAACGTTTTATGATTTGAATAGGAATTCTGAAATAAAGATAAAAGATGAACACACTCAAAATAATCTACACCAACAAAATAGCAAGCACAATTTCTTTTACCTCAAGTAATTTAAAATATTATGCACACTGTATATAACTTTATCAGATAAATGTATAGACCTGATGATTTTTTTTTATAAAGCGAAACTATAAAGTTCCCATCTCTTGTGTTCTAAACCATAAAAGATTGAAGGAAATTAAATGGCAAACCCTGCAGGATCAATAAACACATTGCTTGACACTGTTCACTCAACCGTGGAGAGCTGTCATGTTGAGCTGGCCACAGTGCTGAACTGCTCACATGTATAATGATCAAGACTTTTTCTAGGTTGTTAAATACAGAAGCACCATTTCTGATAGAGAAAGCACTGACCAAATTTTCTGCTTAATTAAATTTAACATCCACCCATTCTTCCACGATTGAAAAAAAGGTTGGGACTTGGTAAAAAAAGACAAAAAGAGAAGCAAAAGATGACAATTCGTGAAAATTTACAGTATGATATTTCATCTCAAATGCTACAGTCTTTTTAACTCAACTGATCACAGGACTTTCTTCCGTGGAAGGTAACATGGAATATATTCAGAAATATAATTTTATTGATTCGAATTAACGTAATAGAGTAGGCAGGTGGTTCGTTTTGATTAAACTCGGATGCTCTTGAATGTCATCCAATATGATTAGGAAATTTCCCTCAAGCTAAAGAACTATGATTACAACCCAATTGCGGTGAGAGTTAAATCCCGCAGCAATTGAAATGCTTTTGGATGAGGCTCTTTAGAGAAAATAAGTTGTTTGAGTGCCATCTAATTTGTTCTCCATTTAGGATTCACTGTTCAAAGTAAAACTAGTATATACGGGCTAGAGTAATTTAGTTTATTTGATTTAGCACTTTGAAAAAGGGTTTTTACTGGTAAAAGATTTCCCAGTTGACAGCAATACTATACTGTACAGTATCACACAGCTTTGAAGTTTATGCCTCTCCACATAGGACTGGTGTGATTTCTAATAGCATCCCTGCCGCATTTGGTGCTTGATCAATGAAAAATTAACTAAATAAATTTTACTAAAGTTATGAAAAAATACCAATAATCATAACTGGGCCATTCTTCAATTAGGGTGGCAAATGAGAGGCAGAAATTGTAAAAATGCTTGTTTGTTTTCTTTTAATAATATGTATTGTTATGCGTTTAATATGCAATGGGGCGGTTTCCCGGACAGGGTTTATCATAGTCTCAGACTAAAATGCATGTTTGAGCTGCCTTCATTTAAAAGCACATTGTACTGTACATCTCAACATACATCAGTGCCATTAAATGGTCTTAAGATGCAAACCAGTATGTTTTTTTAGGTTTATTTGTAGAAACTACTTGATGTCCTAATCTAAGGCCTAGTCCTGGATTAATCTAAACCATGTCAGGGAAACCAGCCATATATCCATTAAAATGTAAGCTTACTAAAATGTTTCATTACATTAAATTTTTAAAAATTATAATGGTGAAACATCCACTTATGTCTGTGGTGTTATCAATATTTGAAGTAATTAAGATAGTAATATATATCATTTGAAAGCTCTAAGAGTGTAGATTTCATTTATTATCACTATTTTGTTAAAGGAATGACATAGTAAGAGCTATTTTCTAAAATGCCACGGGTATACAGGTGGGCCCACGTTGTTGTTATGTATTTGTAACACTAATACCCTGTTCCAAACGTAAACAATCATGACAAACTATATATCATTGGAAAGCTCTAAGGGGCTGGACACACCAAAACTTTTAAACGCGGCTGAAAACGCCTTGAGGAAGCCGAATGCCAGCTGTTTTTCAGCTGAGTGCCAGCTTTCTTCAGCTAAGCGCTTTGGTAGCTCTGATACGTCAGCTGTGAGACGGTTGGTTGCTGTAATACTTGTCCCACCCCACCTACACTGTGATTGGACGGCCGCGTGAGAACTGACATTGACGAGCGGAGCTTTTCTTCCAAAGTTGAACATTTCTCAACTCTCTGCACCGGTTTTCAGTGCGGAAAAAAAACCGCTAGCTGCTGGCTTATTTGAAAAACGCTGAGCTTCCATTGAAAACAATTGAAAACATGCGCCGGCCGCGGGTGTAAAAGCGTTGGTGTGCACGCCCCCTAAGAGTGTAGTTTTCATATTGCATCACCATTTTGGGAAAATAACGATGTAGTGAGAGTCAGTTTCTAAAATGTCACACTGCCACAGTTGGACTCAATTTGTTTTTGCATATGTATACCAGTAATACCCTTTTCTAAACCTAAACAATCTTGACAAACTATATATTGTTGGAAAGCTCTAGGTGTGTAGTTTTCATATTTCATTGCCATTTTGGGAGAATTATGACGTAATGAGAGTCAGTTTCTAAAATGTCACGGGGCCACAGGTAGGCCCAATTTGTTTTTACATATTTATAAGACTAAAACCCTACTCTAAACCTAAAAAATCATGACAAACTATATATCACTGGAAAGTGCTCAGAATGTAGTTTTCATATTTCAAGGTCATCTGTTGATAGAAATAATGTAGTGACAGTTTTTTTTGTTACATGCCCCCCCCCATAGAATGCATATTAATTATTATATATTCATAAAACTATATCCTATTATACATTTTCAAAAATGTTGACAAACTATATATTGTTGGAAAGCTCTAAGAATGTAGTTTTCATATTAAAAACCTTTTTGCAGTAATAATAATGCAGTGATAGTAATTGAATAATTTGTGACAAGTGTATGCTGCAAACCGTTGACACCTAGTGGCCATTGTTGGCAAAACCACTAAAAGTGTGAGACACACCTCATTTTTTGTGATTTTAACTTGAAATTTGGATCAAAACTACTTGAGACTTATGGCTTCATGTTTGCATTATTACTTTTGTGAAACATTTACATTTTTTATAATTTTATTTATTAAAATAAATGTAAACGGCTATAACAATTTAATTATTTAATATGTTCATCTCCTTTCATGTCTGTGAAAACCCCCAAAGTGTCTTCTTTAAAACAAGACCAAGATTAGGCTTCTAGACCAAAAAATGCCAGAGTTATATTAATTTGAAGATGTATATCACAATTTCATCCCCCCCACTGTAAAGGTGTTTGCGCCACCTAAGGGGTTAAGAAAATTAATAAGAAAGAATGCACTCACCATGCACCCCTCAGGCCCTGTCCCAAATGGCACACTCCGGACTTGTGGACCTCCCCAGAGTCCACACTTTGATGACATCATGTAGTGCAGACCTTAGGGACCCTTGACGCGAGTCCACAAGGGAGCACCGGAGTCATGTTTTGGGACAGACTTGAGTGTCACATCGGACATAGGAAGAGAAGTTGCCCATCAGTGTGAACTCCTCCCTTCCATCGTCTGATTGGTCTGACCGCATGAAGGGTGCAAAGGGGGCGCTAATGCGCACAATTCAAAGCATAAAAATGACAGATGGGACACCCTACGGACTCGTAGACTAAGCGATCACACGCAATTTAAGGCCACGAGACCGAAAGTCCACATGAAGTGCGCCATTTGGGACAACCAGCACCTGCAATGACCTTTACACAAAGGAAGTAGTCCAAATAGATTACCCCTTTTATTAAAGGGGCTAAATCCATTGTTGTAACACCACAGACATGAATTTGAGGTACACTTTTTTCTTATATATTACAAAATGAATATATATTTTAAAACAATTAAATAAAATTGTATGTTAAATAAAATCTATTTTCACAATTTAACAACTTAATGTGTGTTATTGGGGCAAAAAACAATCCATGATACCTCTCTGAGGTATGGTGTTGACATGCATATTTTGTATGTATGGATACAGATCATGGGTGCGCGTACACTACATCCACATTCAGCTTGGGTGCGTGGATTGTGGTCAAAACCAAATTTTTTTAGAGATTTACTGCATTTATATCAGCTATTATTGCACCGGAGGTCTTACACAAAGGCGCCCACATTTACTTTAAAAATAAGATGGGTAGCATGAAAGTTATTCATTAGTGGCAATCAAGTGTAACCTCCGCTGGATTCTGGTTACAAAAGATTCCTAAATGTTTTGAAATAAAGCAGTGCTTTTGATCTGTTAATCACTGCCAATACCTAACTCCTTATGTATTCACTATGTTGCTGAGAACATGAAATAAGTACTGCACATAGATTAGTTTGTCAAACAATTCATATAAATAATGATGCGTGTTTAACATTTTTACATCGCATACCAAAACCCTGTCAGTACCAATATCAGGACAATCAACCACATTTATTTTGTAAGAGATGCATCAATTTGTATCACTTAAATGAATCCATTTACTGTTTCCTGTTACAGTGCATGAGAAAATGTGATCAACGCATTGAGAATGAGAACAATTAATTTCTCTGTTATAAAAGGAAAGAGATGCTTAGCTGTTTGGATTTTGTTGCATGTTTTTATAGCTCTCATGCACCTGTATATCCTGGCATACTCTTCCTCTTTAGATTCATTACAGAGGCCCTTTCTGTAGATCCACAAATTGCTGTACAAATCCAGCCTTTTATATCCAACATCATTATTTTTCCACTTGGTCAGTTTTACAAGACAGAATCTGAAACACTGGGTTAGGCCATCTGCAAAATGATGCAAATAAATGAGTGAGGTGGGGATCATTTAAAAAAGAACATGAATAAAAATGCAGGTGTTTCTTTCTTAAAGCTCATGAAACGACTGATAATTAAGGTCACATCAGATGAGGGGTAAAAGTTCTCCAAAATACAGTAGTTGACCTTTAATTATCTAATCTGTCAAAGCAAAACATTTTTTTAATAAATTAAATTTGCTTTACATTTGTTTTGAATGCATTATATTCTAACAGTTTTAGAGTTGTACTCTGCTCTGTTACAAACTTGATAACAAAATCAATTTAGTCATGCTATTATTTTTGTGTCTTTAACTAAAGACACAATGGGGTTAACTAAGGCCTAGTTCTGAAGCTAATCCCTGCCCGGGAAACCCCCCCAATATGTAAGTATTAAAATATTCAAAAGGTACTGAACAAAAACTACTTTTCACCCCACATGAGTACTACTTACATTATCCCAAATGTATTCAACAATGTTTTACTAAATGTTTCACCCCTCTTCATAGGGTCACTTGTCAATGGGGTCATGTCTGGGCTTAACTTCATGTGGCACTGCGCAGATTGATCGAAATATAACATAACTATAACAAACTTTTATTTCTTTTTAATTACTTTCGCAATATTTATGTCATAGTAGAAATGCAGAAGTAGTAACATCTAGCGCACATCGCTTTGTTGTGGCTTCACACTGTGGGACTTACATTATAATATAATGGTTATCAAACTTAATTTCAATACATCATCCACATGAACATGAATTGTGAGTCCTGTCGGATTTATTTTTTAACACTTAAAGGCGGGGTGCATGATTTTTGAAAAACACTTTAGAAAAGGGAGTCAGGCCAACTACCAAAAAACACTTGTAGCCAGTCAGCAGTAATGGGCGTGTCTATTAACTAAAGTGATTTCAAATGTCAACACTGGCTTTCAGGGATCATGCACCCCGCCTTTAAGGTGAAGACTACCAGAACTCCCATTGTACCATGCTCTTAAAGGTATAGTCCCCCGAAGAATTAAATTTTGCTTTTTATTAACTCACCCTCAGGTCACCCGGTATGTTGGTGACATTATTTCTTCAGTCGAACAATAATGCATAAATTGCAGTGCTCTGTGATTCATATAATGCAAGTAAGTGGTTTCCACTTTAAGAGCAGATATATCCAATACAAAAAGTAATCCCCACCATTCGCTGAAGACCGCATCAAGGGGGCAAAGGAGGAGCTGATGAGCACACTTAAAAGTGTAAAAATGACAGATGGGACACTCTACGGACTCGTAGACTAAGCGAGCACGCGCAATTTAAGGCCACAAGACCAAAAGTCCACATAAAGTGCGCCATTTGAGACAATGCCAGCGATATACAAACATAGGAAGGATATACAGGAAATGTCACAAACATATTGGATCTAACATATATTTGGTTGGACTATCACCCTTAATAACAAAATCAACCTGTGGAAGTTGTTGTTGTTGTTGTTGTTTGGCGACCTTTAGCGGTGAAAATTGCAAATTATGTTGTTAATCTAATTGAGTGAAATTGTGCCAATATCTTGCAGAGTTTCTTTAAAGGCGGAGTGCACAATGTTTGAAAGCAAATGTTGATATTTGAAATCACCTAAAAAAAAAAACACGCCACTACCCCAATAAAATCTGGACCATCTTTTAAAAGACCCACCCCACACATACGCAACCCGACAAGGATGTCGGTTAGTAGACTCGCTCCTTACTGCTGATTGGCTATAAGTGTGTTTTGGTAGTCGACCCGTCTCCTTTTCCAAAGCGTTTTTCAAACATTGTGCACTCCGCCTTTAATGCCACATGGATTGTTCTAGTGTTACAAAATCACAACAACAACAATTTAATCCTTACGGTTCCAGTATTAGACCGTATTACAGCATCTACAGTATATGAGGACCTGCTAAAGCCATGATCTTCTTACAATGCAAGCACTGTAAGTGCTCTGTAACTAGTTTTGTACATCTTAAGCAGCCATGCCAAAGTCTCCCCTTTTTTCTTCTTTTAACATCTTAACATTGTGTTAATCGGATTACTTTCCATAGGAATCCATGCGTGTAGTTTACATAATCGGTCTAATGATTTCATGCACTTTGGGCTGCCTTTGAAAAAGACAGCTTTAACAAAAGGACCAGGCGTTAAATTCCCTGCGTCTGAAGTAGTCAAATGAGAAAGCAAATTTGGAATCTCAAATTTCTGTCATGATCTACATGAAAGTATTCTCAAAGCCATATCATCAGATTTTTAGTCATGTGTGTCAACTATATGTATTCACGATTTCTTACCCCCCATTCAGACAGCCAGCGACCAGCAGTAGCAGAGCGATGCAATCTCATTCATTTCAATGGAAACCGGGTGACTTCCAGCGGCACATTGGCGACCATATGGGCGTGTCAAGCGAGAAAGTTAAAATTTTTTAACTTTATGCAAATGTCGAGGGAATTTCGGGAGCGACTACCAATGAGAACGAAGCAGTGGAGTTCACATCATCTTTCTCTCGTCAGTTACTGGCGTGGATGGTACTCTAAGAAGAACCTTTTTCACCCCAAAGAACTATTTGCAAAACAGAAAGGTAAATAAAAACCTTTTTGTCCTGTATTTTCTGAGAGTGTTCTAATTAAGAAGCTCAGAAATAATATTTGGTCATTGCCATTGGAAAAACAACACATCTAATGGTGGACTTTTGCACAGTATTTCATGGCATATCTCTTCAAACAGAAAGTGAAAGGTAGTAAAATGCAAATCCACAAATAGAATTTTCATCATTTCATCCTAAACCCCTTGTCAAAAAGTTTTGAGACAATTCCAGAAAATATGTATCCCCACATCCCACACATACAGCATTCATCTATATCACCAGTGGTGTTTCAAAGAACCCAGTTTTAGTTATCCAAGGTTTCTGTGTGGGACTAGGGTGTTAAAAGTAACTCTGAAGCAGTGTTAAAGATGCAGTGTGTAATTTTTAGAAGGATCTCTTTTGACAGAAATGCAAAATAATATACTAAACTAAATTATCAGGGGTGTATAAAGACCTTTCATAATGAACCGTTATGTGTTTATTGCCTTAGAACGAGACGTTTTATCTCCATACACAGAGGGTCCCCTTAAATGGAAGCCGCCATTTTGTGCAGCCATGTTTCTACAGAAGCCCTTAACGGACAAACTTTTTTACTAAGTTAACTCCAACGATGACATGTTTGTCCGGTGGCAGCTACCATAGTTTCTCTATGTGTTTCAAAAGCAAGAGGTGAGCAGTGGACTGAGCCGTTGGTTGCAATTCGCAACCTCACCACTAGATGCCGCTAAAATTTACACACTGCATCTTTAAAGTTAATAAGTTATAATTTGAGTAATGATTATTTGATTGTTGAAGACACTTGATAATGAGCAGAATCACAATGAAGAAAAACAATATCACATGCAACAGATGAAATCCAGTTAAATGAACACTGATGGCTGCAAACTAGGGATGTCCCGATCCGATCACGTGATCGGAAATCGGCCCCGATCACGTGGTTTCAGACTCGATCGGAATCGGACGTTACCTCCCGATCAGGACTCGGATACATATGCAGGGTTTAAAATCCATTAAGGTCTCGCTCTGCTCCGCGCCAGTGTACGCGCTGCGCTGGTGCGTGTGAACTGATGAGAAGAGAATAGCCGGATGACGTCTAAGTTCCGCGAAAGCGATTTAAAAGCAATCTCCTCCGTATGATTTCGCGGATCACTCTCGCGGTAGTTTGACGTCACCCGGCTGTCGATTGTTGCGGCGCCGCATGAAGTCGAACAAGCCTATTGACGTGCTTTCAAATTCATTCATAGGCTTCACATTCGTGCGTGCAAGGAACCCACGACAAAACCGGGTTTTTACCGCTCATTTAAACGACGCGTTGATCGTTTTTGTCACCATGTGCTCAGACGCAGATCCGCGTCTCACTCAGAACCTCAAGAACGCGCATTCGCGCAGGATACTGTAGAGATGAGAGATAGAGAGAGAGGTAACTGCCCACGTCGAGAAAACTTAATATAAGTCTAGAAACAAAGTATTAAAAGTATGTCTAGCCATGTCACTCATCTCATTACAATATGTTAACAAGATAACTGGATACAACTGATTGTATAGTTTAATAAAATATTGTATTTTGATTATACAGATTAATTACGACCTAACTAAAGGTATTTTATAACTAACTGCTGACCAGCTTAGGGAATCTCTATGGCTAATTTATAAGATATATTGCTGAGTCAGTATGTTGTTTTTCTTGTTAATTGAGTCTGGGTAGCCTATCTTATGCCTAGAATTAGTCAAGGAGGTTGATTCTTATAACTTCCTTCAAAGTTTGATCAATTGTGCATAATGACATGTGCAACAAATGCATATAGGGTGTCAGACTTATTGATTTGCATAATTTAAAGTTCAGATTTTAAAGTTTGGGTCAACATGTGGCACAGCTTTAAAACTGAAACTTATAAAATCCTATCAGAGGTCCAAAATGTCATTGAAACACACCAGTGGCTTTGCTGTCATCAGGATTAAACATTTTACCCTTCAAACCCTCCCTCCCAACAGAGCATCCCCACAAAACAAATCCCAATTTAACCCCTGTACTATACTATATATATATTCTCATTATTTTTTAACACATCTGTAGTTATGCGCTGGCACCAAGTTAGACTCTTTTGACTCCACACAGAAACAGCAATGCGTGCGGCATGACATAAGGAACATCCTGGTTCTGTTTTTTCGCTCTTATTTATTCTTTTTTTATGTATTATAGAAGTATCGGATCGGGACTCGGTATCGGCAGATACTCAAAATCAAATGACTCAGACTCGGACTCGAGGGCAAAAAAACCTGATCGGGACATCCCTACTGCAAACCTGTTTGAAATGTAAAATTACAACTTGCTTGCAGCTAAAGTTTACATGGATGATAAGTTTAACTTTTAAAGAACTGCTGTAAAAAAATTGGTTAATAAAGGAAGTCACCATTGTGCCAATTAGAGTTTCCTTTAGTTGGGCACCTGGGTCTTGAAGTTTAGAGTTTTCTTTTGTTCGCCGTGATAGTGTGTTCATAAAACACATCTGTTGGAGCAGAGGCAGATGAAGTCTTTTGCTAAGCTAATTGTTATAAAAGCATAAGTATTGTGATTCAATGATCTCATAGAAAAAAATAATTGCTGATTAAAGGTGTATCATTTTATGTTTTGTCATCACTGTGATACAGCTTTGAAACCCAACAGTGCTGTAAAAATCAATATAGCCTTAGGAGTTAAATTTAGAACAAAAATCTAATTAACGGTATTAAACAGACACACTGAGACATCAACAATCAGCGTATAAAACACAGCCATGTTCAACAACAAAGCGTCATGCTACATGACAAAATTGTGCGACTTTCTTACCATTTACGGTGACCATTGTTGAGATTTGTATCCGAAGTGTTGATGTCTCTCTTGAGCAAAAAAAAAAAAAACCTAAAGCATTACAGCAGTCTTATTCAGAACATTGTCATATGCATAGAGCATTACGCTTTATTTCTTTATCATTTATTTATGATCTCGTTTTAATTGGTAGTATATCTTATGATCAAACAACCTCATATTCTCTGAAAGGTTTTCCCTCTGTATCAAGTAATAAACAAGTGCACTTAATAAAACACTGTTGCAAATGCAACAAGAGGAGCGTTAGTTCAGTGAAGGTCAAGGGACAAATGCCTAAATAAAAGAAACATTAATCACCATAATGGCGACTTCAAATGAATCCAAAACAAACACAAACTGGAGATTTAATGTGATAAATATTGTGAGAAATGTTCATTTGACTTGTGATTACATCACGTCAGAAAGAAGATTTGTCTACTAAATCACGTGTATGGATGCTGGAATAGTTAAGCACTTGTATCTTTTTCTGACAGCAGTTTAGAAGTTAATCTTATCTATTTAGAAAATAACAGAAATGATGATAGGGAGGTTAAAGTGAAAGATTGCAGCTCTGCTTCAGTATTATTTTTAACACTCTGTAAGATGGAGTACTATACACCCAACAGTGTTTGCTGTATTCATTTATTGCATTTAATATGTTGGCTTTTTATCATTTTAGTATTACGTTCTCCTTAAAAAAGTTCCTTTTAAGCACATCCGGTGAAAGTAGCACACTAACCAGAGGGTAGAACCTCGTGATTAGATCAGTTCATGCTAATTTAAAAGAGATTTTAAATCATTCCACCAGAGGGTGCCAGGGTTAAGGGAAATAGCAACTTTAAAAGTATTGACTGTGGTCGAGGCATTTTACATATAAGTTAAAGATTGGCATGACGGGTAAGTCGCTAAATTTCTCCAAAAAAAATGACACATTTAAACGGAACTTTAAAGTACAGTTTTTATTCTTTAATTGTTTTATGTTTTCAATCCATTATTTGAGAAAATACACAGCTGAATTATTCACACGGTAAAATAGAGAGGAAACCTTTTGATTTAGTTACAGGGTCCAGGTGAAGTTATGCGGTCATGAGGTCACACTGGTTTTTATCTAATTGATACAACATAATTAAAGTTTTTGGACTTCCAAGCTGCTTTAGTTTGAGGGACATAAGCCTCGAGGATAGCATTCATATTTAGAGTATGAGAGAACAGTAAACATGTGAAGTCACCGCACCCTGCAAATAAATATTTGATGTCTTTGTTTAGACCATAAAGAGCCCATGTAGGCTACAGAATACCGCCTCTTTGTAATAATTGTTCATTTTAATAGATATACAGTACTAATATTTGTTTTTATTTATTACCATTTTTTATTAATTTTCTAATAAGCATCTATTAGTACACAGAGTCAGTATCATAACTAAGAATGCAATAACTGTACAAAATATACTTAGGCCTATCTACATATTTACACATTTATGTTATGATGCTATATACGTGCAAAGGGGAGATGATAAGTTTTAATATGTGCAGAAAATATGCCTATACCTTAAGAGGTCCATTCAGATTAAGCCAGGACAAGGCCTTCGTTATATTAGTTGGGGTGAGTGGGCACAATTTAATGCAGGGTTAATTGTTACACGGCTACTACATATTTATACAGGACCGAGCAATCTGTGCTTTTTGGTATTTTTCTCTTACTTTCAAAAGATGATCTTATGTAAATTTTGTGAAAACGTTTTGATGTGTTTTCATTAAGATATTGAACAACATTGACACCATTTTGAAACATGTCAGCAACTTTTAGTATGAAAACATGTTATACAGCGGGGTTAAATGTAACACTACTAACACAGTTACCTTTTTCTCGAACGCGGAAGTAAGTGATGTGACGTATTTCCTTTCCGGTGCGAGACTTCCGGTTCAGTAGCCAGCCAGTAGAAAACAGTGTAGTGGGAGCACGCATAAAACATGATTTAAACAGTTAATATTTACTACACCTGTCATGTATAAACCAGTGTGAGGACGAAATTAAGAAGTGGCTTGATATATGAAGATATATTCAATCATTTTATGTTATGATCGGAGGTGACAGGTCTTCAATGCCCAAATATAAAGGCACAGAGACATACCAGTATCTGTACAATGGGTCAGTCAGTCGAGTGTTTTTTCATGGAATTTACTAAGACTTCGTGTTTTTAACTTTTCAGGGGCTGGTTTAAAATGTCACAACTGTCCCTCTGGTGTGAGGTTTTTTTAGATGGCAATTTTTAATAGCCTTTTTTATGGCGACACGTCGCACTTCACACGGTCCGACACAGTCAGCAGTATCTTTCTCATTCAACACATTGTAAGTTATTTGAACAAACCATAATAAACATATTAAACTACTACATGTATTGAGTATTGTTTTCGTTTTATGAAAATATGATTACATCGCTTCTTACGCACTAGCTGGAGACATTTAAAATTTAAAATTTAACAAAAGTACGCGCAAACACATTACAAAATATTATAAACATTAACTAAGCAGATTATGTCGTATATATTCTGTAGTGCAATCGCATTTTTGTAATAATATATAGTAGCAGAATAAATAAATCAGCACATTTTTATCAGCATAATATTAGTTGTTTTTAAACAATTATTGTATTTATTGTTTACTGGCAGTTTCTATGAAAGGTTTACTGGATGGATTTGTAAATACAGATCATGAGTGCATGTGCGCCACATACACATTCAGTTCTTGTGCATGGATTATGGTTAAAACAAATGTTTTGTAGAGATTTACTGCATATGTATTAGCTATTATGACAACCCCTAACTGCACAAATTATGCTGGTCTTCCTGGATTTCATCATAAACATTAAACAGCCAGTCAAAATGGCACATTGTGTCCTTAGCAATAGACTACCAATAGCTTTAGTGGCTCACCGGAAGTCATAAACAGGAAAGCTCAAAGATGGTGGCGCCCACATTTACGTCAAGAAACAGGTGGATACAATGATAATAAAATAAAAACAATATAGATACTATTAATCAAAATGATAACTGTTAATACAATATCAGGGGAGATAACTAACAATTAAGATTTTTTAGTCTTAATTGTGGAGCCCTTTTGAAAAAAAATCTATTTATATGCATTTATGCATAAGGATGGTCAATTGAAGGATCATGGATGAATGAATTTGTGGATATCTATCTACAATATCCACCTTTAGTATATAGACAGAATTTTATTGAATTATTTGTGTCTAAACAAAATTTTCTAGCAGGTGTTACAAACAAACCCTTCAAAAAATGAAATTCAAATTTCATTTCCAGTAAAACTGAGCTAATACAGTAAGTTCTTACTTATACAATTGGCTGTGATCAGTGTCACTCAAACGGCAAATCCCCACGTCCTGATTTCCTCCTCTGCTCTTTGTGATGCTGTGTAGGCGGGCACTGAGCATTGGCGTCTCCTCCTCCCCACAATCCCTCTCTCCTCCCTCCCACGCACCCACGCCTCCTGCCCTTCACCCTTAGAGCGTGAGAGGAGGGAGATGAGAAGCTGCAATCTTTTCCGGTTTCGATTGTGCAGCGACGGATCGTTATTTTTGCTTTCTCCCCACACTCACGTTGTCTTTTTTGTAGGGATGTCCCGATCCGATCACGTGATCGGAAATCGGCCCCGATCACGTGGTTTCAGACTCGATCGGAATCGGACGTTACCTCCCGATCAGGACTCGGATACATATGCAGGGTTTAAAATCCATTAAGGTCTCGCTCTGCTCCGCGCCAGTGTACGCGCTGCGCTGGTGCGTGTGAACTGATGAGAAGAGAATAGCCGGATGACGTCTAAGTTCCGCGAAAGCGATTTAAAAGCAATCTCCTCCGTATGATTTCGCGGATCACTCTCGCGGTAGTTTGACGTCACCCGGCTGTCGATTGTTGCGGCGCCGCATGAAGTCGAACAAGCCTATTGACGTGCTTTCAAATTCATTCATAGGCTTCACATTCGTGCGTGCAAGGAACCCACGACAAAACCGGGTTTTTACCGCTCATTTAAACGACGCGTTGATCGTTTTTGTCACCATGTGCTCAGACGCAGATCCGCGTCTCACTCAGAACCTCAAGAACGCGCATTCGCGCAGGATACTGTAGAGATGAGAGATAGAGAGAGAGGTAACTGCCCACGTCGAGAAAACTTAATATAAGTCTAGAAACAAAGTATTAAAAGTATGTCTAGCCATGTCACTCATCTCATTACAATATGTTAACAAGATAACTGGATACAACTGATTGTATAGTTTAATAAAATATTGTATTTTGATTATACAGATTAATTACGACCTAACTAAAGGTATTTTATAACTAACTGCTGACCAGCTTAGGGAATCTCTATGGCTAATTTATAAGATATATTGCTGAGTCAGTATGTTGTTTTTCTTGTTAATTGAGTCTGGGTAGCCTATCTTATGCCTAGAATTAGTCAAGGAGGTTGATTCTTATAACTTCCTTCAAAGTTTGATCAATTGTGCATAATGACATGTGCAACAAATGCATATAGGGTGTCAGACTTATTGATTTGCATAATTTAAAGTTCAGATTTTAAAGTTTGGGTCAACATGTGGCACAGCTTTAAAACTGAAACTTATAAAATCCTATCAGAGGTCCAAAATGTCATTGAAACACACCAGTGGCTTTGCTGTCATCAGGATTAAACATTTTACCCTTCAAACCCTCCCTCCCAACAGAGCATCCCCACAAAACAAATCCCAATTTAACCCCTGTACTATACTATATATATATTCTCATTATTTTTTAACACATCTGTAGTTATGCGCTGGCACCAAGTTAGACTCTTTTGACTCCACACAGAAACAGCAATGCGTGCGGCATGACATAAGGAACATCCTGGTTCTGTTTTTTCGCTCTTATTTATTCTTTTTTTATGTATTATAGAAGTATCGGATCGGGACTCGGTATCGGCAGATACTCAAAATCAAATGACTCAGACTCGGACTCGAGGGCAAAAAAACCTGATCGGGACATCCCTACTTTTTTGCCTTCTCTGTGGTGCTCCATGCCTCTGGACTGACTGCTTCTCAATGCCTATGCTGCAGCTCAGATGGGAGACGTAAGTGTAGTCTGGCACTTGAACAAGCACAGTAGGTCTCTCTGGCGGGCCATCCCAGGCACGGGATGCTGAACGGGAGCCGTGAGGGTTTGTTTGAACTGGGCAGGCAGCTTCAGCAAAAAGGAGACTCCCAAGCTGCTCTGCATTGCTTCCTGAGCTCATTGCTGGGGCTGACACATGTGCAAAGCTTCCAATCACTACCCAACTGCCTGCATCAGGTGAGCCCCGAGTCTGTAGGATGGTACTCATATTGATGCATTATGGGATAGAAATGATTAAATGGGTTTTAAATTTAACCCAGGCTAAAACATCTAACGTCTCTGCATGTGCGCTGTGTTGGTGTGTATCACATACAGTACAGTCCGGTAGAAATATCTAATGCAGAGTTCAAATCTGCATGCATCTCTCAGTCATGCAAAAACAGACATCCGTCGCTGTATAAATCGGAGATTGTTCCCGTCCTTAACATGCTGAATTTCAGCTACTTTGCTCCGCCTGCCAGATTGTGGCCCCAAGGTGAAGAATCAGACGATACAGGAATACTTTTGTTCCAGCAGCAATTGAGTTAATTAATTAAAATAGTAAGAGATGAAACCTTTGGCTACGCTTGGCACAGTTCCTATTTGGGAAGGATGAGCATAGGTTATGAGGCACATTGTCATGACTTTTTATATTTGTACATGCAATGCTTTATGTATGTGTGTATGGATGGGTGAATTTCCTGTTTCCGCAACTATATTTACCCTCGTTAGTATTAATAAAGATACCTACCTACCTACTGTAACATGCATGTGCATTCTTAATGATGCAATGACACACTAACCTAAAACCAGCCTGAATCAGTCGATGCATATTTTACACTGGTAAATGCATTCTCAATCATTTATAGTGTACAGTACATGCATGCAGGTTCCTGAGCAGAGCAAACACACATTCACTTGTATGCAAAGAGTTTGTTGACACAGATTAGCACATTTGTTTGCCAGGGCACAGCACAAGATGTGTTTAAGTTAATGTGGATTTAAACTTTTGTTTAGCATTGTGTTGCTGTATAAAAGTCTGTACAACATGTTTCCAATGTATGTTTCCATAAAACAGATGGGTCAATTTATCCTAGAGTGGTTCTATAAATGTTTCCTTTTCATATTTTTAGTCATGGGTTCAACTTGTTGAAAGTGAGTCAGATAAAAACCCTCATCCGTGATCACACACTCTGGTTTGTCTTACACCCTCTTGAGAAACTCACGAGTGTCCCAGGAAACGTCCAGAACATAAACAGTGGCTCTTACACAAGACTACTGGAATGTGTGGTATGATAATAACCAGACAGAGCTGATTCTGAAATTAGTAGCAAAAAATAGTATTTGGAATTAGCTATTATTATCACAAGCATTCTGAAATGATGAGTTTGAAAAACGAATGTTCCTGTTTAGGGATGCATAACTATTAATTGCGATTAATCTAGAATAAAAGTTTTTGTTTACATCATATATGTGCATGAACTGTGTATAATAACCTTAGATAAATGCACACACATGCATGTATATATTTAAGAAATGTTTACATATGTACTGTATATACATTTGGAAGTTCTTCCACTTAGAAATCATGGAGGGGTCTGAAATTGTCATCGTAGGTGCATGTCCACTGTGAGAGACATAATCTAAAAAAATCAAGAAATCCGAATATATGATCTTTTAACTATTTATTTCTATGATACAGCTGCGAATAAGTTTTTGAACACCTGTCTATCAGCTAGAACTCTGACCCTCAAAGACCTGTTAGTCTGCCTTTAAAATGTCCACCTCCACCCCATTTATTATCCTAAATTAGTTTGAGGTCACTAGCTGCATAAAGACACCTGTCCACCCCATACAATCAGTAAGAATTTAACTACTAACATGGCCAAGACCAAAGAGCTGTCCAAAGACATTAGAGACAAAATTGTACACCTCCACAAGGCTGGAAAGAGCTATGGGGAAATTGCCAAGCAGCTTGGTGAAAAAAGGTCCACTGTTGGAATGGAAAATGGAAGAAGATAAACATGACTGTCAATCTCCCTCGGACTGGGGCTCCATGCAAGATCTCACTTCGTGGGGTCTTAATGATCCTAAGAAAGGTAAGAAATCAGCCCAGAACTACACGGGAGGAGCTGACCTAAATTACCTAAAAAGAGCTGGGACCAGGTTACTGTTGGTAATACACTAAAGCCCGGGATACACTGCATGATAATTGGCTGTCCCAGATGAAAGATTGCCATCATGAAACTATCGTCGCGATTTCTGTGATCGTGGCTTTCCATCGGTGGTCCTATGTCGTACAGTGAGAGAGGTTCAAAGACGGCCGTTTTCCCGGTCTTGCGTCCAAAGATAGCCTACGATAGTTTTCTGTCAGTGTCAGAAATTCGGCATGATCACCGCACAGTGTGTTTGCTGCTACGACCTGCGCGCCGGTATTTGTTTACCACGAGCGCATGCTGGTGACGTTGCGCAACGTGTGACGCAGCCGCCGAAGCTTCCGTGTCATCATAGTACAGTCTACATGCCTGTCGTACCCGAGTTTAAACGATACATGTCGCACAGTGTGATAAGGTAATGATCTTATAAGAGGACAAAAATCTTGCAGTGTATTCCGGGCTTAAGACGTCATGGTTTGAAATCATGCATGGCATGGAAGGTTCCCCTGCTTAAACCAGCACATGTCCAGACCCGTCTTAAGTTTGCCATTGACCATTTGGATGTTCCAGAGGAGTCATGGGAGAAAGTCATGTGGTCAGATGAGACCAAAATAGAACGTTTTGGTCATAATTCCACTAAACGTGTTTGAAGGAAGAAGAATGAGGAGTACCATCCCAGGAACACCATCCCTACTGTGAAGCATGGGGGAGGTAGCATCATGCTTTGGGGGTGTTTTTCTGCACATGGGACAGGGCAACTGCACTGTATTAAGGAGAGGATGACCGGGGCCATGTATTGCGAGATTTTGGGGAACAACTTCCTTCCCTTAGTTAGAGCATTGAAGATGGGTCGAGGCTGGGTCTTCCAACATGCAACCCAATATCACGAAATTATGTACCTATAGGCACGTATGGACCAGTGTGACAGTGTCACGTTTTGCTGCATTTGAGCGTGAGCATGTCACGCTTTTCTGTTTGTGTCACTGTCACCTATTGGTTACTCAACTTTTTTGTCCTAATTTCTTACCATTGTCGCTTCGGTTTAGGGTTAGATTTACATAAAATGACAAAACCCAACTCTAACCCCAACGTCAGGCGACAATTGGCTAAAGTTTGGAAAATATAAAAGAATAAGTCTTGTATCTTTTTTTATAAACCAAACTTAAAGTGACATACTAACGCAAGCACCAAATCTAACCCTAAACCGAAGCGACAATGGTTTGAAAAAAGTTGAGTAACCAATACGTGACAGTGACACAAAAAGAAAAGCGTGACATGCTCACGCTCAAACGCGGCAAAACGTGACATTGTGACGCTGGTCCATACGTGCCTATAGGTACATAATTTCGTGATATAGGGTTGCAACATGACAATGACCCGAAGCACACAGCCAGGATAACCAAGGAGTGGCTCTGTAAGAAGCATATCTCAAGGTTCGGGTGTGGCCTAGCCAGTCATCAGACCTAAACCCAATAGAGAATCTTTGGAGGGAGCTCAAACTCCGTGTTTCTCAGCGACAGGCCAGAAACTTGACTGATCTAAAGAAGATCTGTGTGGAGAAGTAGGCCAAAATCCTTCCTACAATGTGTGCAAACCTGGTGAAAAACTACAGGAAACGTTTGACCTCTGTAATTGCAAACAAAGGCTACTGTACCAAATATTAACATTGATTTTCTCAGATGTTCAAATACTTATTTGCAGCTGTATCATACAAATAAATTGTTAAAAAATCATACATCATTCTTTTTTAGATTATGTCTCTCACAGTGGACATGCACCTACGATGACAATTTCTGACCCCTCCATGATTTCTAAGTGGGAAAACTTGCAAAATAGCAGGGTGTTCAAATACTTATTTTCCTCACTGTATATACATAATTATTATAAACAGTTTACACACATATATAATGTAAACAAAAACTTATTTTGCTATAGATTAATCACGATTAATCGTTATGCATCCCAAAATGTTGTGTCTTATTTTACACCAATATTAAAAATGTTTTGCTGTGTAAGAAAGAATAAGAACTAACAGCAGTTTTACCAAGGAAGTCAATCTAACTCTGCCCAGATATTTTATGGCACAATAACAAACTAGCATAAAATAATTCATAGTACAGTCCACAACAGTTGCACAGAAAACATATGGTAAAACATTTAACATGACTCCTAAATAAAATACTGTACAATGAAAACCTATGTGCCCTTGGAAAGATCTTCAGATTAATTTAGATTGTTTTCTCTTTGCAATGTACAATATTTATATGCAGCCCAGGCTTACTCGCCATACTGTGTGTAGGCCTACCTCTGCCTACTTTTTTGCCCATCTTTTGATGAATTGTTTAATCTGTTTTGATGCAAGATTTTAAAAAATTACAAAGCAGACACAGAGATTTATCTGTGCAGTTTAATTTTAATAAAACACAGCTGACCAAAACAAACAGATGTACTTCATTTATTACTGTCTCCACTATGATTTCTGTAAACAACAAGTTCTTCACATATCAACCTTGGCCGAACGCGATCAATTCTGACAGTGATGACATCATACGTTTATCCACCACAGTTATACAAGCATGAACTAAAGAATAATATTTAGTATTCCCTGCTTTGTAACCTTGAATGAACCCGCATCAAAACGAAGAAAAACAAGCGCCTCAGTGCCTCTAGTGGACACTCCAGCCTAATGATACTGTATGTAACAGGAGGAACATATTTCATGTTATGCAGAAATGTAGGCAGAGGTTCGTAATTCAAATGAGCATGTGTAGGTTGTATATTTGTACAATATACATAAAGACTAAAGTGGCAGCTTATTTTTATCACCTTATTTTATGGTATATCCAAAAGTGGATATGCCATATTTTATGTTGAATTTGGCATATTTTGTAGCAGTTCAAGTTTGGTTTGGTCTGATTTTTGTTTTTGTTTGATTTTCTCCATACAGATTGCTGAACTGTACATTGATGTGAAGAATTGTATCCTTTTCAATGAAACTCTTGTGAACTCTTGCCAGCCCCCCCTACCCCATAATGCAATGAACATAAAGTAATATACTTTTTATTTATCTGCATGCCTGTAGTAAAAAACACTTGCTAGGTTTGATACTTTGCATGCAAACAATCGTGCAGGTTTGCAGCAGGGACTTACGGCTTTACAAGTGTGGTCTTTCTGCTAAGAGGATTTGTAGGCATTTATCACGTCGACTGAAAGAGCATCACATCTAATTAACCCAGCACATGCCCCACTGTCATGATTCATCTATAGACTGCAATTAACTGCAAGTGTTACATGACATACATTCTGCCATAAAGCACAGGCCTCTCAATTACAAAGGCATAGAGTTCGGGTTCAAGAGTGTTTTAGTTTTGTGTTAAAATGGGTCATTTGCCTGACCTGAGTCATTAACCAAGAACACTGTTGATCTTTTTTTCAATTAAAAGCCAATTACATGTGAATCGGTTTTAACATATTTGTTCTGATATGTGCTCTGACAGTGTGCTAGTAAATAGTGGTGGACTTACGAAAAATGTGATTACTGTGTAATTGCATTAAAGAGAAATAATGGGTGTAGATTTTATCATTTAATTGAATAAGTAATGTAAGTGCATACAAAACAGTCTGCTTTAAAAATGCATGCAGGGGGATGATTAAAATATACAGTAGGCTATTTGAATGTGGGTGATGCACAGGCCCGGCATCAAGGAGGGTGGCTTGGGGGCTTAGCCCGCCCTTCCAGCCAAGCATTGGCATCCCTAGGCATTTTTATGGTGCCCAGCCCCGTAAAAATTTTAATTTATTTCATAATCTGTACACAAAATTGTGATTGCTTTAGTCCCTTTTAAATCTCATATGAAAATGGCAGCATTTTTTTTTGCGTCTTTTTCAAGTTTATTACGATTTCGCAGCAACGGCGCAGAGCTAACGTCAAAGTACTAGGCATCATGAATATTCTCAAGTTCTTGTTTTTTTTAAAGTTCCTCCAGGTGTTTAAGAAATAAAAGCAATCATTCAATAATAATAATAATAATTAAAATTGATAAAATTATATTTTAATTTTTGCATTTGGAAACCCATTCACATAAAATTAATAAAAACAGTACAATATTGGTTAAGCAGCCTTTGGTCCATATCGCTGCTAATTCTGGTGATTTATTACATAAATTAAAAATTAACAAAGTACTAACAATGATATTTAAATGACAGTTTAATATAATGTTAACCCATAAAGCTAGATAGTTTCTTAAGTTTGATATTTATTCTGCCATGTCATGTTTATGACAGATTTATGACAAGTTATGATGTATTGGTTTATGTCAAGTTCTCATAACAAAGACATATCAAACAATGTCATCTTTGCATTAAAAATGACATCATTGAACAAATGACACTTAATGAAATGTGCATAAAATCTCTTTCATGTTCATGACTTTTTAGGTATAATCCAGTAGAGAGCCTTTTTATGAAGTAGGCAGATTAGATTTGAGATTTGAATTTGGGTTGGTGAAACTGATCCCAGACCAGCAGTCAGTAACAGCTTAATCACAGAAGCAGTTATCAGAGGCAGTGGATTAAGCAAGCTGAAAAAATGCTAAAGATTCAATTCTAAATTCCATTTATTTTTTATTTATGCCTGACAAATTATTTTAAGGGATAGAAGATTTAACTCAATTGTGCATGTTTAAATAGATTTATCATCTGCTAATAATGGTAACATGTTTTGACAGGTCGAATGCATGTCACGTTTTGGTCCGTCTCAAATGTTAATTTAAACCATTCCAACCCTTCTAACACATTTTAAAATCTTCTTTTGTCTTTTCGTCTTCTGAAGTCTCAGAGATAGCATTGATGTTGTCACAAAACTTATTGTGACAAGTGTTAAAAAATCAAAGCAAAACAAATCATAGCACAAAAATAGCAGTCCAGTGTCTTACTGATACATAACCAGTGACATACTATACAATAATGTACTACATTACAGGATTATTTAGTCATCAGCATTCCAATGCGTTGTTCTTGCCAGCTCCTTGGTCATATTTTATATTGTAAACTAATATAAATTTCATTGTCAGTGCAGAATGCTTTTATGTCCACGCCTCATTCACACATGTAAAATAGCAGTTTCAAGCTCTATAAATGCTGATCTCATCCAACAGTGAGAGCATTGCTTGTGTCATGAATACATTTACAAATATTTAAAAAATATGACGCACAAGGACACAGACTTTTAATCAAGCTGAGTACAGAGAGGATATGCTGAATTAAAAAGCAAAATTTATTACAAAATCAATGCGGAATACATTCGTGCCACCATTTATTTAGCCGTTCTCATCACATGCACCACAAATAGATTTATCACTTTCAAAATCATCCTGTTAGTCAGCAAATTCACATGTTCATCACCCAGCTGGGATCTAAAAATATGCCTGGGACACCTGGATATATCTTGCTCATGTTACAAAATTTTCGTTTTGCTTATGTTTAAAAGCAATACAGAAACTTTCATATTGCGCCTAAGGAGTTCATATTAGTACCTCAAAGGTACATATTGGTACCAGATGAACATATACCTAAATGGTACATATTTGGGCCTTTGAAAATTTAAAAATCTTTTAAAGAAAATGTATTCAAAGAAGATGTTTTACCAAAAACATTAAACATCATTTAAATTTATCACAACTTTTAAGATTCTAAGAAGGGTTCCAGGTGAACTTGATACCAAAATAGAGTCCCTGACCATAAAAATAAAAAGCCATTCATGTCTATTTTAAGAACATTTCCTTCCTGGCCAAGGCTCTGTAATAACACATGTTATGAGCAAATATTATCGTACAAAACACCCCACCCCCCTTTCCAGGCCTTTGGAAATACTCTTCACTGTCTATTTCTAGCACCACCACAAGCTGTGTGTCTTTAGAGATAAATAGTGGGTGACACAAACACAGAGGAATCAAAATAGCACACAGGCCTCAAGCTAGAATATAAATTTGAAAAAGTATCTTGTTTTCCATTCAGGCGATACATTAAGTGTCCAGTGAACACTTTCAATAACTTCTTTTCTGTTATATCTGGTGATGCTTGGCGGCTGAACAAATCAGAATTTCACCGAGTCTGACTTATTGGTGCCGTGTGTGATCATAACAAAAGGCTATTTCTGATTACAAGCATGTCTAATCCTTCACTCATATAAAATCAGATGGGAAAGCTCTGCAGTTCATTCAGGCGGAGAAGATGTTCTACGAAGTGGCATTGATCGAGCTCACCTCGCTGCAGGGAAGCACAGGCAGGTCCACTTTTTATGGCTTTACCTAAGCGTTTCTTTTTATGGTGCTATTCAGTGGATACATGTCTCTTTGATCAATGTGTACAAGAGATTTAAAAGCTGTCTGTGGATATATAAGTATATAAGTTTTATTGAACTCTTGGGTAGCAAAGTTAGTTGACTTTCAGACTTACACAAAGGTATTTTTTTAAATACTTTATCATCAGACAAATGCTGAATATACAGTATATGTAAACATGTTACAAATTGTAGGACACTTTATATTAGCTCTTGTTTGTGACCCTGCCTATGAAATTCATGCTAAAGTCTCTAAAATTGATTTTAATTATTGATTTCACCTTTATTTCAATCGTTGACATGACCTTACTCAGACAATATTAAAGATATCAAGGTTATATTTTTACAGAATGTACATTTTATGTAGAAATTTAGACTGTCTAAAAACAGCTATCATTAGTGCTTTCTAAAGCTTGATTCCTATTGCTTATACTAAGCAAGCATACTAAGCAATGTTAAGGTTTTGTAAAAAACACACACACATAACAGTAATCATATTGTGGTAATTATGGTGTTTGTTAAAATTCAGACTTGAATTGTGGCTAATTTATATAACTTTGTAGAATTTCATTCAATTGTTGTACTACAATCTTAGCTACAGTAACTGCATCAACATTGTGCCAATGATCAAGAATAGTACAGCAACCACACAGCAAAATCACTTAGAACACCCAAGTGGCCTTGCACCACTTAAGAGCATTGCACACTGTAGTCAATTTTCCTCCTATTTTTTTAATTTTCGTATGCGTTTTTTCGTATTTGTTATCTTACAAATATGTCACGCACACAAACCTTGTACACTGTATCCAATGCATATTAATTCATCCGTTGCAAAAAAATTGGCAAAACAATACAAAACGAAGTCTGTAACGTTAGCACAATTCTACAGAGCCCCTATGGGGACATGGAGCAAAAATAAAATAAAGTTTAGTTTCGCGTGCGCACGTGAAACTAGCGCGTGCGCACATGAAACTACCGTTTAGTACCAAGCAGTGGCGGCTCGTGACTGCTCTTCCGAGGATGCGCTAATTCAAAATAAGTGTTCGGATTGTCACGTGTGTGGTTCCCTTTTCCAAAATATGTGTCATGCGTGTGGAGAGATCCTGTGTGCATCACGTGTTTTGTCAAAATAAGTGCCTGCTGGAGACACGTCAAAACCGTTTATGATAAAAGAGACGCTCACGTTCCCTAAATACATGCAAGACACTCCCTTAACAGTAAACTCTGATTACGCATGCGATTGTGCAAGTATCTGGCACACGCGAGCGTCTCCTTTCAAGTTCAAGTTCAAGGCAACAGGCACTTATTTTGGCATGACACGTGATGCACACACGATCTCTCAAAGCGCAGAACACATATTTTGAAATGACGAACCACACACATGACAAGCTACCTACATGTTGTGACGAACTTCACATCGTGTGCTTCAAAAAAAGAAGTCACCAGCCGCCAGTGGTACCAAGTAAATAATATCAAGCCCCTAAGGTGACATTGGAGTAAAAAAATCTAAAGTCTTTAAAAATCTTAATATTTTTAAGCTCAATTTTTGCATGCTCACGTGAATCTATCGCGTGCGCACGTGAAACTTTTACTTTCACGTGCGCACGCGTCATGTGATAGATTCATGTGAGCACGAGAAACTAACCTTAAGAAAAATTCTGCACAAGAAGGTTTTGCCTGAGCACATGAAAGTTTACATGAGCACACGAAACTAAACTTTAGATTTTTTACTCCAATGTCACCTTAGGGGCTTGGTACTATTCGCTGTGAATGGATAGATAGCAACAAGCTACACTCTAAAAACAAACAGTGCTAAAAGTGGTTCACTGGCTCGTAATCATAGGGGAATAATTGTACGTGCCATATAGCACCTATGTAGCACCGTATTGTGCTATATAGAACCATATCTGGTGCTATAGTGGTGCTACACTGTCAAAAATAAAGGTACAAAGCTGTCATTGGGGCAGTACCCTTTAAAAAAGGCGCTAATATGTACCATTTAAGGGGATCGCACACCTGCTGCGCAGCTCAGCGTCGCGCCGCATCGAGTCGCGTCTAGGACAACTCTGAGGTATCGTAAACCGGAAGTGCACATTAAATAGTGCACTTTGTCAGATAGCGTCTACTTCAAAATGCAAAATATACGTTAGCAGCCAATGTTAATCGTTAATAATTTGAAACAAATATGATGTTATTTAATGTTAAACTATGTGAGTGGTGCTGTGTGGCTTGACAGGGATTTGAGCAACTTCCTGAGTCAAAGCTGGGCGGCGCGGACAGGCGCCACATGGCGTTGCCGGTGTGCGTATATACAGAGAAAACAATGTGTTCGGGGTTTTTTTGAGCGACGCTGCGTGGCGCTGAGCTGCTTGGCCGGTGTGCGACCCCCTTTAGATAAAAATATGTATCTTTGAACTGCCAATGTACCTTTGAAGTACCAATATGCACTCTTTGGGTACAAAGGTGTACCTTTTTGAAAGGGTAGTGTCCCAGTGACAACTTTTGAACCTTAATTTCTGAGAGTGTATCACCCGCAGATGGTTCTTTATAGGTGCTTCATCATCGGTGCTTTAAAGCACTAAAAATTATTCCACTATGATGACGAGCTTTTAGTGTTATTTAGCACTAGTTTTTTTTTTTTTTTTTGAGTGTATCGTGTAAGCTAATTTGAGCAAGGCAGCTTTCTCAGTTCCTGGTGGGGGCACTTTCTATCTGTCTTTATATTCCGTCCCTTTGTATTCCTCACTTTGTTTGTCATACTTTGTGTTGCAAGATGATGTGGTGTGTGGATCAACTTGTCCGACAATATTATTCATTTTGGCGTTCGCTTGTACAGTGCCTTTGGTGTCAAAACACCTCTCAAAGTGCTTGCTATGGATGCGAAAAACACAGTAAATCAAACCTGATCTGATTTTATGATGGACCAAAGTTGTGTAAGTGTAATTGAACATGAGGTCGTATTTATTTTTTAACGGACGAGTATTCCAGACACAAGGTGCAAAGATCTTTAATCGTTAATATATCCCATTTATTTGACAAAAATTTCTTTAACATACAGTAGACAACACACAGAAACGTTATTGATCCAATGGCAGAATCTGTCCCTATGCTATAATGTCAGAGAGTAGGAGTCTATTTATTGTACAGTGACTGAAGTTCATCTTCATTTGCCCTGAGATGCACCAGTATTCATGGATGAATAAGAAACATCAATCTGCTGCCTGGCAGTAGTCTGCCGTTCCTCAAACTGCCTGCATGCTGCTGAGGCAGCGCAGAGCTTTAGCATGGCCAGAGAGAACAGGGAGATAAATGACCAAGCTATACATTACCTCATAAAGAGCTGTTGAGTACCATGGAAACGCTGCCTGATTCAGCGCTTTGGTTGAGTCCTGGCATGATTTCTTCCCTCTAGCCTAAAGGCTTATATATACTCAGCTGAGAATTTACAGTATAGCCTTTTTATAATTTAGTAGTTTTTATTTGGCTCAGCAAAAAATGATGCTGAACCTCTTTCTCTGAAACTACAGGCTCCTTAAATGAAATTACTTTGAACCAAATGGCCTTTTCAGTGGATAAATGAAGTTATGCAGGTCCCTATTTGGGTAGTACTCTTTCAACAAGTACAACTTTGTTTCTAGAGATTGCATATTAGTACCTCAAAGGTATACAGTATTCATATTATATACACTCACCTAAAAGATTATTAGGAACACCATACTTATACTGTGTTTGACCCCCTTTCGCCTTCAGAATTGCCTTAATTCTACGTGGCATTGATTCAACAAGGTGCTGAAAGCATTCTTTAGAAATGTTGGCCCATATTGATAGGATAGCTTTTTGCAGTTGATGGAGATTTGTGGGATGCACATCCAGGGCTTGAAGCTCCCGTTCCACCACATCCCAAAGATGCTCTATTGGGTTGATCTGGTGCCTGTGGGGGCCATTTTAGTAGAGTGAACTCATTGTCATGTTCAAGAAACCAATTTGAAATGATTTGAGCTTTGTGACATGGTGCATTATCCTGCTGGAAGTAGCCATCAGAGGATGGGTACATGGTGGTCATAAAGGGATGGACATGGTCAGAAACAATGCTCAGGTAGGCCGTGGCATTTAAACGATGCTCAATTTGGCACTAAGGGCCTAAAGTGTGCCAACAAAGCATTCCCCACACCATTACACCACCACCAACAGCCTGCACAGTGGTAACAAGGCATGATGGATCCATGTTCTCATTCTATTTACGAAAAATTCTGACTCTACTATCTAAATGTCTCAACAGAAATCGAGACTCATCAGACCAGGCAACATTTTACCAGTCTTCAACTGTCCAATTATGATGAGCTTGTGCAAATTGTAGCCTCGTTTTGCTATTTGTAGTGGAGATGAGTGGTACCCGGTGGGGTCTTCTGCTGTTGTAGCCCATCCGTCTCAAGGTTGTGCATGTTGTGGCTTCACAAATGCTTTGCTGCATAACTCGGTTGTAACGAGGGGTTATTTCAGTCAAAGTTGCTCTTCTATCAGCTTGAAACAGTCGGCCCATTCTCCTCTGACCTCTAGCATCAACAAGGCATTTTTGCCCACAAGACTGCCGCATACTGGATGTTTTTCCCTTTTCACACCATTCTTTGTAAACCCTAGAAATGGTTGTGTGTGAAAATCCCAGTAACTGAGGAGACTGTGAAATACTCAGACCAGCCTGTCTGGCACCAACAACCATGCCACGCTCAAAATTGCTTGAATCACCTTTCTTTCCCATTCTGACACTCAGTTTGGAGTTCAGGAGATTGTCCTGACCAGGACCACACTCCTAAATGCACTGAAGCAACTGCCATGTGATTGCTTGATTAGATAATTGCATTAATGAGAAATTGAACAGGTGTTCCTAATAATCCTTTAGACGAGTGTACATATCTGTACCTAAATGGTACATTTTATGACCTAAAGGGTGCTGTAGCAGTGACAGCTGGGGACCTTTTTTGCAATTTTTGTATACAAAGAGTAACCACAAGTCTTATTTATTATGAGCATTGTGCATGCAATTTAAATCAATGTCTCACCAATAAAGGGGTCATAGCATGAAAATTTGACTTTTTTCATGTTTAAGTTCTATAATTGTGTCCCCAGTGCTTCTATCATCCTAGAAAATGTGATAAAGATCAACCCAGTAACTTAATTTGAGTAAGCCCTTTTCTGCAAGCATGTGAAAAATTAGGTCGTTCAGATTTCGCCTGTTTTGTGAGGTAGATCGCAAGGCGAATTACAATAATACCGCCCCCTTTATCTGCACTATGCAACCACAGCACTGACATTTAGTTCAGAGAGAAAGAGGGAGAAAAGAAGGACTTGACAGCACAATTGAGTTTCAATGACAAAAAAACACCATCATTGTGATCAGTGTTTGCATTTCATCTGCTAATTTGCATTTTAAATGACCCACCCAAAAACGGCACACTTTTGCACAGGCCTACAAATTAGCGATTTTAACATGCTATAATAAATTATCTATATGGTATTTTGAGCTAAAACTTCACATACACACTCTGGGGACAGCAAAGATTTATTTTACATCTTAAAAATATCTCATAATATGACCCCTTTAACATATTCATGTGACAACTAAAAAATGCCAATTTTTTTTAATTAAATTAAAAGATTATCTACTGTTTAAAACTGTACAGCCTACTGTAATTGTAAGATAACTTTTTTAAATCAAAATCCATCATCCTGCCACTATTGGACAGCAATGCATATGGCAAATATCAGGCTTAACATTTAGCCCTTTTTATTTTGAATGCAGGTCAGAAATTTTATTTGAATGTCTGTGGCGAGCAGCACGGGTGAAAGCCGTGGGAGCGCCCGTCCTGCTCGCCACAATGTCATTGTTGATTGTTTTGCTTGAAGTCTAAATTGCTAGTTAAAGGTTTGTTATTTATTAGTTTTGGTTAAGGATTTAGCTTTTGTTTTTCATACGTTTGCATTATCTTGAGTATTTGAATGTATGGGTGTGGCCTCAATGATCACCTGTCCTTTGTCCTTACAGAACCTCCCTCTCTCACTTTCTCTCTCTCTCTCTCTCTCTCTCTCTCTCTCTCTCTCTCTCTCTCTCTCTCTCTCTCTCTCTCTCTCTCTCTCTCTCTCTCTCTCTCTCTCTTTCCCGTCGTCTCTTCCACTCATGCTCTCTTTTTGTTATTGTCTAGTAATAGTCTTGTTGACATTCTGTATGTGAGTCTCTGGCTGTGCTTGTATCACCTGCGAGGTTTCTGACAGATTTTGCTTGAATCAGGGTCTCAGGAAGACAGGTCTCTGGGAACGTCAGGATGTTTGTCCCAGGAGGAGTTATCAGAACAGACTTCACAGGCCCAGGATCTTGAGCGGCTGGCCCAGCTCTGCATCATGAGCAAAAGGTAAGAGTCATGATGACTGTAAACACGTGCAGTTGTTTCTCACCAGCTTTAAAGTTACAGTTTGACATAAATTGAAGAGTTATATCAAGTAGCACAATGGTAAAAAATAACAAGGGAGACCGGGACTTGTTGTCACAAAAGTAATTTGTTACAAGTACTATATTGCGATTGAGTCAAAATTTATAGAAATTGCACAATTACATATTCCTAAATTGTCAGACATGTTTTATTATGGAAAATTATTTTTTTTTCTAGCCTCATTATTTCATTATCACCATAATAATTACATATTGAACTGTGCTCTCAGGACAAGGCTATTTTCCATTAATGTTTGATAGGATCAACATGTCACATTTTTACATTACAGTACAATTTTAGCTAGCAAATCAATGTTTTGATGTTTCTGTACAGTATATACTGTACTGTATGTAATTTGCATTAATGGTATGTGCCTTTACAGAAACTCACTTTTAAAACTAAACCAACATTGAGATCTGTGGCTCTAACTAGCCCAAGTCTACCCTAATTTTCATCAAGCATGTATACTGATCAAGAGTGTTTCATGATTCCTGTCATATATTATTTATTAGCTTGAAACAGTTAAGATAATAAAAGGATATTTATTTAGTCGGCGTCTGGTATAAAATCGGTCTTATGTGATTTGGCACAGAACACACCAGGGTCGGTATATTTTTGCTGACAGCTTTTTGTGTGATTTACTGTTTTATACATAAAATGATCCTGCAAAATACAATTCTGTACACATATAATCTTGATATCTTAATATATTAAATATTGATTTATCATTAAAATATTTTTATTCAATTTTTGATGCAAAATAAAAAGTCTAGTGTCAATAAAATAATAAATTTAACATAATGAAAACATTAATTTAAGTTTTATGAATTAAAATTTGAGTATATCTCAAAATCCATAATTTACACCAATAAACAAATTACCTATTTTAGTCATTTTTAAAACTAAGACCACTTTGATGCTCCCAATCTGATATTTACATTTTGAGACTTTAATCTTGATTTCACAGACATGATCAGATACATGTTCTTTGAAAAAAAGTGTTGTTTCAGTCAGATGTTAGCTTTTCTACAACAATGACATGCATGAAACCTTCATCTTAAAGCACTGTAAAATAAAATGATATCGTAATATTATTTTATCTTATGTAATGAATCAAGTCGATAACAACATGGAATTAGGAATCCTCATACTGAGCCAAACCCACACTCATAGAAAGAACGAGGAAGGGAAAGGTGACTTGTGTTACAGTATGTGAGTTTCAAGGTTTCAAATGTTACTGGGACACTCTGACTCAGGTGTCCTCTTTCCTCCAGGGGCTTAACATGATGAAGCAGTCTTTTGTTAGGCCACTACCACATACACTCCAGGACATTTATGTTCCACTATTGGCACTGTTTGGGAACTTAAACACATTTAACCTAATTGTCCTAGGGAAGGGGACAGCTTGTTAGTGCAACAGGAATGAGGATGACATTAAACTTGAATGAGAACGAGATTGTTTTATTGCTGCCTCAATAAGATTCTGTTTCAGAGAACAATGAACTTTGATGGTAGCCACACCATTTGCATGTAATCCTTTAAAGTCTTTGGGTAAGGTAACTCTGGAAACATGAAGAGGAAAGCTCTTCAAGACAAGTATGAGTATGGTCATGCTAAACTTGTTGTGGTCAGCTTTTTAGCAATATCATTGCTCTCACAAAGCCACAAAAACACCTTTTACATGATAATTTTTGATGTCAATATTATTATTATTTTTTTGATCTTTGTAGAGAGTTAGTATTTTTGATGGACATCACAAAATTTGAAACTTAAAGGCGGGGTGCATGATCTCTGAAAGCCAGTGTTGACATTTAAAATCACCTAAACAAACACGCCCCTACCCCAATAGAATCTGGACCTTCTTTTGATAGACCTGCCTCACACATACGCAACCCAGGCAATGATGTCGGTTATAGACATGCCCCTTACTGCTGATTGGCTTATAGTGGCTGTTTCTTAATATGCGTTCTTCAGCGATCTTGCGTCCTTGTGATTTCGCTCTAAGTCATCATTAACTGTCGAAGTCAAATTCCAATTCTCAAGAACACAAGTACAGAGGACACATGAAAATACTCAGATATGTTCTTGATATCGAGGACGCATTGAGTGCAGACTTGCGCGCTGAAATCTGGGCAGGTCAGGTGACCAACAGGAAGATTGCACACAATTCTCACAAGTGCGTTCTGTGTTCTCGCGACCTGAGTTCATTCTTTCAAGGTCACCTGGCAAGACCAGTCTTCACGAGAACGCAAGTCCGTTCTTTGCGTTCTTGGAATTGAGAAACAGCCAGTATGTTTTGGTACTCATCCCGATTCCCTTTTCCAAAGTAATTTTCAAAAATCAAACTTAACTTAAAGCTGCAATCCATAAAGTTCACTTAAAGTTCACTATCCATAAAGTCGGACTAACATGAAAATTGAAAAAAATAATCATTTTCTAGTTTTTATGTGCTTGCTCAATTTTGTTTTTGTTTTAAGCAAAAATATTCTGTCTTTTTGCTTCAATAAAAACTTTACATTAGACATATAGTTATTTTACTAAAATTCCATTTAGATTCAAATCATTGAGATGGAATTCAGAGATGAATTTAGTTTGGGATGTCTGATATTCAGGGAATAAAACAGCACATGCTCCACACTGTAAGACGTGGTTTTGCCTCTTGAATCTTTCAGTGTTAGAACAGGAAGTACGCTTGCAGCTGAGAGCTTTGCCATGTTGTGTCCGATCAGATGTCTCCTGAGGACAGTCCCAAACACTGCAAACCAACACCTAGTCATTATTAATTAAAACATAACCATTATAACTAAACCAATATATGTTTTGACTAAAACAACAAGTACATTAAATAAGAGAGAAGAGGAAAGTGCACATTAAAGGGATAGTTCAGCAAAAAAATTAAAATTATCCCATGATCTACTTAAGCAATAATTTCATTATTTTAGAAAAGAACAGTAATTAGAAGAGTAACACCGCACTCACGATCAATAAGGTGCCAGACAATAAAGTAGTCAATGAAAATAAAGACGTCTGCACACTTAAATCCTTAGCAGCAGGTTTTAATAACCTTTCCAAGCTTTCGGTCAAAAGACCATCTTAAGGGTATGGAAATAACAGAAGAAGAAGAAAATAACAGTAAAAAACAAGGTCCATGACTTTCAAGCCCAAAAAAGTCCATCCATCATTCACAGAAGTAACCCACACAGCTCCAGGGGTTAATAAAGGCCTTCTGAGGGAAAACATTAGCCTATATTTATTTATAAATACCTTTATAATTATATCTGAAATGACTATGACAATTCTTTTTAAACAAACAGCACTGCCAAATATTTTTACCCACATGCCAGGCGCTTCAGCCAAACAGTAAACAGTAGAGAGTAGATCACAAAGCCATATCTTTGGCATGGGTGATGCATTTCCATTACCTTCATTAGGCACCTCAGTTGGAATTACAACACACGTGTGCCTGGATTTGTTGTGATGGGTGATGTAATGAATCTGCATGCCTTCTGCTCTAGGCAGAGTTGGGCTATTTCTGGGTCATTCCACAAACTATTTCTTTGTTCAAATTAAGTGAAGGTGCCAGGCCTGTGGCATCAAAAGTAATTTTATCCAAGTGCTCTACAGTGTAGAGGAAAAAAAATCTTTACAACAGATCAAATTAAAGTTTACTATATAAACTATGATTTATACTTTACTGTGAGTCACAGAGGATTTAGGTGAAGAATGTGCTATTTTTGGACACATGAATACTCACACTTGCTTTAGTCTTGTTCAAATATGGATTCGCTTTTATAGGTAGCCGTGGCTTTTGTGGAAGTTGGTAGGACGTGGCAGACTTGGGGGGACGGATTTGTACAAATTAGCACACTGTCATGTTACACGTGTTATTTCTGCTGTATGCAGTATACTGTGTGCCAAATGTTTTATTGATGCATACAACATCTGGATCTGGATAGAACATCTGACTAACTAATTATACATTATATATGCAAATCAGCATGACGTTTTTACAAGATTTGTTTTTACACAAATTTGATTTATTTGATAAAATTGACCCCATGTCTCATACATTTACCGGGGGGAGTTCAACCATCCAGGTATAGGGCCCAGTCCAATCTTATATTCTACTCAGTTTTTATATTATAATATTCAGACAGTGTTGCCACCACCAAAAGATGGAATGGTAATACAGCGGGTGTATGACACAAAGATTATGATTCTTATGAAGATTCTACAGTAACTTTAATATATATATATATATATATTTATATATATATAATATACATATAAATGTGTTTTCAGAAAGTGACAAGATGAAAACCACTATTTTCTGTTACAAACGTTCACTTAGTATCTTAGTACTTTTTTCAAAAAGGTATAAATCTATTGAATCAATATATAAATGTGCATTCATATTTGCCATGTTCATTTAGTTGACTAGTGATATACACTGATAAAAAAACATTATTGGTATTAATCAAAACACTTACGTTGTCATATTAAGAATACTGTCATTGCTGTTGTTATCCTTGGGACGTCATTGCTGAACGTTTTTGACAGCGATCAGCTGTAAAATATTTTGGTCCTACTCAATTTTCGTCGACTTCAAGTAAAATAATGGAAAGTTTTTGCTTAAGATCCCCTGGGGTCAATGTGTTAGCATGACCGAAGCTTGATGCTGTCGTGTGAAAACAAGCAACAGCCGGCATTTTTCCATCTCCCGAGTGCCTCTCATGTAAATCATTAGATTTTGATGGCTTATTATTTTTCCACACCACAGAAACCACCACAGGTTTATCAATGCCATCAAAAGTATTGTTTTGTTTTTGTTCGTTTGTTGATCATGAAGTACAAAGTAGATGAGGAAAACTAGGATTTACAATGCGTGGAATGGTGCGCTGTGATTTGCTGAGTGGATTTATTGCATTCTGCAAAAAGGAGGACTGCCGTTTATCCCGTTTTGGGAAAAAAGGGAGTAAAGTTGAGAGAATATCAAGGCGGATATTGTATATTGCGTAAAATTAAGAATGTACTTTTTGACTTACAATACTAAAAACGGCGTTTATCGCGTTTTGTATATATACAGTGGTGGCCAAAATTATTAGAACACCTGCAGATCTGAAAGATTGCTCTTTTTATTTAGTACCAAATGACAAAGAACCAGAGTGAGTGGTCCAGGATAACTTAAACATGATGTGCTCTGGTAAAGTTTCATTATAGAGCAGGGATGGGCAACTTCGGTCCTGGAGGGCCGGTGTCCTGCAGAGTTGAGCTCCAGCCATAATTAAACACACCTGAAGCAGCCAATAAAGGTCTTACTAGGCATACTAGAAACTTTTAGGCAGGTGTGCTAAGGCAAGTTGGAGCTAAACTCTGCAGGACACCAGCCCTCCAGGACCGAAGTTGCCCATCCCTGCTCTAGAGTAAAGAAATGGGTCAACTGAGTCTCCAAGGCACAATCAATGATATGGATTTGCTGATCAATAATATACTGTACACCACACACATTTATTATTATGTCACATGTACAGTAAATAATCAGCTGGCGAGATTGTGGCTATCCACAACAGAACAGTAGCATACTAACTATGAAATCTTTCCCGTATGCCATATGTAAGCTATATGCACAGTGTATTTATTTTCTGTATGTATGATATACTATAATGACATTTTCCAGAATGTGGATTTTTTACCACTTTTAGACATTTCAACTGTGAAAACTAGACCAGAACCAAGTGATTTTTACATCTTATTTGGTCAGACTGTCAAAAGACGTTTTTTTTTTTTGCACAAAATACAAGAACTTTTGTATTTAAAAAAAAAAACGGATCCAACACATTGATTAAACATGTAATGTTTTATATTTGAAATGCTACTGTAGTTTACTATCTTACAGTTGTAAGATAGTAAAGAGTGGAAAGTAAATAGTTTTTTTTTTATTGTTTCAGACCCCATCTTGCATTGGAGTACAGTGGCAAGGTACATTATGTGAATTTCTTTTCAGTGTTTAACTAACATGATATAATAATAATATAGCATAAGAAAATATGTTTCTAATTACTTTTTCCCAATAACTTTTGTAAAGGCCACAAAAATCAACCAGCGGGCTTTTGGTAATGATCACCCCATCACAGCCCGGAGTCTGGAGCTGCTTGCCACCGTATATGCTGAGATTGGCAAAACAGAATATACTAGTAAGACGCATGCTTGACAAATACATAAATTCAAAGTAACTTACAGTGAAATCTCAGTATATATTTTTCATCAGCAGATACATGTATGTTCCCTCATTTTATATGGCTCTCCCAATTTTGCCAAGTGGTTGGGGTTCTCAGGGCAACGTTATGTTGAACCTGAGACAACATTTCAATCAACCAATCAGATATCAGAGATAAGTTTACAGTTTGTTTCAAGTTTAAGGTCACATTCAGGATTTGCTGCTTCTAGACCATTGTTTTTCACGTATCATTTCCCTCTGATTTTAGGGTTCAGTTATGGCTGGGGTTTGGGATGGGTTTAAGTTTTATTTACAAAAATGTTGCCGTTGAGTCAACACAATATCTTGCCCTGGGGATGTTTCTCACTTGGCAAAATCAGTTCGAGCATATATATTCATAGTAGCTTCCCCCTTCCCGTAAATGTACACAGCCTTTTCCCTCTCTCAACAGTAAATCACTTTTATTGCTTCACATCTAAGCATAACTGTACTGTATGTAGTTCTGTATAAAATGCTTGCAGACTATTGCCCACCAGGTAAAATGCCTACTCGGGGTAAACTGCAGAATGAGTATGCATTCTAAACACTCTTTCTGTCCTCTGATGATTGCATATTTAGATAATTCATGTTATCACAGTCTGATGCATTTAAGTGAGCAGAAATGCTTCGCTAGTTTTTTTCTGAAGGAAATGCTGCTTAACATAATCTCTTTTATAATAGAGGACGATGAAAGATGTTGCGTATCGGGCAACAATGTGTCATGAATGTCGAACTGCAGCTGCTTAGTTAACTTTTTGAAGGAAAAGCGCTATTTTAAAGACCACAGATATGTGGTAAATTCACCACAGATATGTCTATGTGTGTTGCTAAATTAGCTTGTTGCTGTGTAAGCCGTGTTGTTCAGGAGATTGTTAAGTGATGTTTGTTTTACAGATTCATTAGGTGAGTGTGTGTCGACTCTTTCGAAGAGGTTCTCTGCCACTGAATCATTTAGCGACGCTCTAAGTGGCATTTCTCAAAGCCATAAGGAAAAACACACCGAGCTGCGGCACAGAAAAGAAACATACACACAACATGAAACTCCTACAAACAAGGTAATAGCCTTGAGCTTAATTCTTGTTCTTGGAAAGCTTTTAACATCTTTCGTTGTTTCTGAAGCAACATTTCATTTCTTAAGACCATTCATTACTACCCCATTTATTCCTAGTAGGGTTAGTTTTCTGAACTGTAGGTACCAGTGATGCGCGGGTTGATCCAAAATATTTGTAATGATATTCTGGTCGCAGTCAGTCGGGTCATAAAGATGCTAATTAACTATTTTAAACAATTACTACTTTTAAAAAATGCAGGCCAGGCAGGTTAGTTGAAAACGTTGGTCAGGTTGTTTATACATTGACCCGCGCATCACTGGTAGGTACTGCACTGGTGATACTTTTCATGTTCTGTAAAATCAGGTTTTGCGTTATGATTTGGACCTAGGAGTGGGTGCAAAGACTTGGACAGTGTCCATCGACATGCATTTTGGATGACACTTTAATCCAAAGTTTATTCAAAAATGAAAATCGCTTAACTGTACGATCACACCACCGCAGACTTGAGCTTCCAAAGTTACCGGAAGTAATTAATTTTCAATGGAAGCTGGCTTCTCTCAGCTGCAAGGAGCGTCAAATTCATCAGTGACGCGTTTTGGGCATCTTGAGGGACCAGAGCGCCAATCAGAAAGTTGAAAGAAGCTCAACTTTATGGTAATGAGCTATGACGCGGTTCAGCGGCAAGCAGCGGCAAAACGGCAGCAACCAATCAGAATATAGCCTAGATGTTCTTCGCTGCCTGATTTCGGAGGTACATATAATGTAAACTCGTTCCTACCAAAACATTAGTTTTGCGAAAATAGACTTCAGAGCGGCCAAAGCGTAGACAAGCTTCCCCATACTTTTTGACAAGCGTCGCTCGAACTGATTTTGCCAAGTGGTTGATGTCCTCAGGGCAACATATTGTGTTGACCCAAGGACAACATTTTTCTAAATAAAACCTAAACCTACCCCAAACCCCAACCCTAACCATAACCAAACCCTAAAATCAGAGGGACATGATAAGTAAAAAACAATAGTCTAGAAACAGCTAATCTTGGATGTAAGCTTAAACTTAAAACAAACTATAATCTTATTTCTGAAATCTGATTGGCTGATTGAAATGTTGTTCCAGGGTCAAAATAATGTTGCCCTGAGGACATCAACCACTTGGCAAAATCAGGAGAGCCGACAAACGTCCTTAAAGGAATAGTCTACTCATTTTCAATATTAAAATATGTTATTACCTTAACTAAGAATTGTTGATACATCCCTCCATCATCTGTGTGCGTGCACGTAAGCGCTGGAGCGCGCTGCGACGCTTCGATAGCATTTAGCTTAGCCCCATTCATTCAATGGTACCATTTAGAGATAAAGTTAGAAGTGACCAAACACATCAATGTTTTTCCTATTTAAAACGAGTAGTTATAAGAGCAAGTTTGGTGGTACAAAATAAAACGTATCGCTTTTCTAAGCGGATTTAAAAGAGGAACTATATTTTATGGCGTAATAGCACTTTTGGGAGTACTTCGACTCGGCGCAGTAACACCCTCCCTCTCCCATTATGAGAGTGAGAAGGGGAGCGGACTTTTCAGGCGAGTCAAAGTCCTCCCAAAAGTGCTATTACGCCATAAAATATAGTTCCTCTTTTAAATCCGCTTAGAAAAGCGATACGTTTTATTTTGTACCACCAAACTTGCTCTTATAACTACTCGTTTTAAATAGGAAAAACGTTGATGTGTTTGGTCACTTCTAACTTTATCTCTAAATGGTACCATTGAATGAATGGGGCTAAGCTAAATGCTATCGAAGCGTCGCAGCGCGCTCCAGCGCTTACATGCACGCACACAGATGATAGAGGGATGTATCAACAATTCTTAGTTAAGGTAATAACATATTTTAATATTGAAAATGAGTAGACTATTCCTTTAAGTAATTCATAAGACTCCAGTGAGTTAATAAGTTTAGTTTGAAGTGAAACTATAGGTTTGTGCTAGGGATGATCATTTCAGTTAATTTTCTCGATGACAACCGTAGTTTGTTAAATGAACATTAACAGTTTAAAGGGGGGTCCAACGGTATTTCAAGCATTCTGACTTATTAACACGTTTATAGCGTTGTTTCCTCATGCTAAACGTAGACAAAGTATCAAAAAAGCAGTTGGGCGTGTTACAGAGTATTTCTGTGCCGAATGCACTTCGCCAGGGTTCGTACAAGCTTCGGAAAGTTTTTTTCGATTACAGGTCCAACTGACGTTTCAGGGGTTTTCTATATCACTTCTTTATATGGGCACTTCCCCCGGAAAACTCCGCCCACCCGTCAATCAGCGGGAGACGCTACAACTTGCAAACATCTTATCACGCGACACAGATTAGTTTAATGTCAAAACTAACAATGGCACGAAAGAAGAAGTGTGTTTTTGGATGTAAGGAGAAGAAAGCCAGCCTTATGGAAACAATGGATATAGTTTATTATCCGGGGTAGCAGCGGAGTTTTGCGTGTTTTTGATGCGGTGGATTTTCCCAACCGGGTCACGAGTTGCATGCGGTAAGTAAGACTTCTGTCTTATGTTGGAAATAGGCGCGTGCATATTATATAAATGACACAAACATGTAGTGAATCATAAGTTATACGTTTTGTATAGTGTTGCATGACTCGTACTCGCTCCACCCGCGGTAGTAACTCCTCCTTCTTCATTTTTTCGACGTTATAGGAACGATTCTGTAAAGCTAATCTTTCTTTAATAAATCTGATTAAACTAAAGACTCTTTGGAGATATAAAGGATGTAATACTACTCTATAGGTACTCCAGATTAACATCAGAAATGCAGAAACAGCGTGTGTAACGTGAGCTTTCACGCAACATTACATTATCAAAGAGCATGCAATTAATATCCAAAGTCTCCCGAGTCTTTTTCATTTACCACAGTGGTAATTTCTAAGCAGAAATGTTTTTGATTTTGAATCTTCTTTCTCTGTTTGTGCAAAAGAAGAAATGAGAACCAATGAGATTTCATGCCCCGCCATATTGATTCATCCATTTAACATTTTTGGCATAGTCATAGCTGGATTTATCACATTCTTAAAGTCAAAATCTTTAATTATGTTCTTTCTTTCAGATCACAAGTGAAAAGCTGCCCACCTCTATCCTGAAAAGGTCCAGTGTGAGCAATGTAGAGTCAGCATCACTGCGCAGGCGAAAAACTGAGAGGCGAGTTCGCTTCAAAGAGCCGGAGATAACAGTTCACGGTGAGTTAAACGTCCTTTGGGGTGCCTTTAACTGTTAAAGGGAATTTTTTTGCATTATTAAGAGCAGGGACCTTAAAAGTGAAGTAAATTTAAACATGCTTTAATGGCTTGTAAAAGATTTCCCATTAAGGGCTATGCTTAATGAATCCCCAATAAAGCAAACCAGGAAAACATAACATGGATGCACAAACATGCCCAAGTGATTTACTTGCCAGATTAATTATACATGCAAATGAGGAAGTGTGCAATCTGTGCCAAACAAAACTGTTATGTTAATAAAACAACAAATTTAATGAATTTAAGAAAGGTAATTTAGAGTGTCTGTTCAGTTCTGTTTATATGCATCGGTACACTTTGTCTTTCCCTGAAGAGCTTTAATTTTGCAGTTAACGGGTTTTACAAAACTTAATATCAATAAAAGTTCATGCTGTTCCTCGCTGAATTTTTCTGGCTTTTTCCCAGCAACAATGAAAGAGAACTATTAGAGATCTTAGATGAACTATTCTCTAACATTAAATTAACATAGCATGAAATGCATCTACTTTCCAATTTTCTCCATTTTTACACAAATTGTTGTGTTGACCAGTGGCGGCTGGTGACTTCTCTTCCGAGGAGCGCAAATTTAAAATATGTGTTCGGAGTGTCGTGTGTGGGCCGTCATGTCAAAATATCTGTTTGGTTCCTCATGTGAACCTATGTGCATCATGCGTCATGTCAAAATACACCATACTAATACTGTGTTTAACCCCCTTTCGCCATCAGAACTGCCTTAATTCTACGTGGCTTTGATTCAACAAGGTGCTGAAAGCATTCTTTAGAAATGTTGGCCCATATTGATAGGATAGCATCTTGCAGTTGATGGATATTTGTGGGATGCACATCGAGGGCACGAAGCTCCCGTTCTACCACATCTCAAAGGTGGAGATCTGGTGACTGTGGGGGCCATTTTAGTACAGTGAACTCATTGTCACGTTCAAGAAACCAATTTGAAATGATTTTATCTTTGTGACATGGTGCATTATCCTGCTGGAAGTAACCATCAGCGGATGGGTACATGGTGGTCATAAAGGGATGGACATGGTCAGAAACAATGCTCAGGTAGGCTGTGGCATTTAAACAATGCCCAATTGGCACCAATAGGGCTAAAATGTTCCAAGAAAACATCCCCCACACGATTACACCACCACCACCAGCCTGCACAGTGGTAACAAGGCATGATGGATCCATGATCTCATTATGTTTACACCAAATTCTGACTCTACCATCTGAATGTCTCAACAGAAATCGAGACATATCAGACCAGGCAACATTTTTCCAGTCTTCAACTGTCCAATTTTGGTGAGCTTGTGCAAATTATAGCCTCTTTTTCCTATTTGTAGTGGAGATGAGTGGTACCCGGGGGGTTTTCTGCTGTTGTAGCCCATCCGCCCCAAGGTTGTGCGTGTTGTGGCTTCACAAATGCTTTGTTGCATACCTCGGTTGTATTGAGTGGTTATTTCAGTCAAAGTTGCTCTTCTATCAGCTTGAATCAGTCGGCCCATTCTCCTCTGACCTCTAGCATCAACAAGGCATTTTTTGCCCACAGGACTGCCGCATACTGGATGTTTTTCCCTTTTCACACCATTCTTTGTAAACGCTAGAAATAGTTGTGCGTGAAAATCTCAGTAACTGAGCAGATTGTGAAATACTTAGACCTGTAGCCCGTCTGGTACCAACAACCATGCCATGCTCAAAATTACTTAAAACATCTTTCTTTCCCATTCTGACATTCAGTTTAGAGTTCAGGAGATTGTCTTGATCAGGACCACAACCCTAAATGCATTGAAGCAACTGCCATGTGATTGGTTGATTAGATAATTGCATTAATGAGAAATTTAACAGGTGTTCCTAATAATCCTTTAGGTGAGTGTACGTGCCTGCTGCACACGCGTCGAAAGGGTTTATGATAAAAGTGACGCTCACATTAACAATATACTCAAAATACACTTACTTAACACTAAACTCTGATTACACAGATTAATTGAGTATCTGGCCATCGCGAACGTCTCTTTTATCATAAACCCGAAACGTCTACAGCAGGCACGTATTTTGACATGACGTGTGATACACATAACTTCACATGAGGCACCAAATCCCTGTTTTGACATGACGAGGCACACACATTACAAACTAAATACATGTTTTGATGAGCTTCACATCGTGCACCCTCGAAAAACTGGCCGCCATTGGTGTTGGCTGTATGCATTTTTGAAGCTTAATCATTTACTATCACTAAAGTTATTGCAAGAAATATCAAAAAAGAAATGTTTATAGTTCACAAACACTATGAAACCAACTTAATCCTAAACCTTATTATACTTGTTTATGTGGGTTTCCAGACATTCCATACTATGACTGTTTGGGAGGTAAGTGAATGCGTTGAACAGTGTGCTGTTTCTCTAAAATGCATGAAAAAGCACAATTTTTTATTTGCATGTAAGACAGAAGAGTTTATGAGTGTCATTGTGCTGTAGTTTTAAGAGTTTATCTAGATAATACTACACTTTGTAATCTGCTTGTTTACAATTTTTAGCCATTTAAAGACTTTTCTTTCTAAATGTACCTTAATATTTACTGTCAAAATGGTTCCTATCTGTCACTGGGGCAGTACCCTTTAAAAAAGTACACCTTGCACCTCACAAGTTCATACACATCTGTACCTACATTTATGCATCTGGCAGATGCTTTTATCCAAAGTGACTTACAGTGCATTACAAGGTATACATTTTTTATCAGTATGTGTGTTCCCTGGGTTCAAATCCATGACATTTTGCTCTGCTAACGAGCTGTACAGGAATACAGGAGGAAAATTAGGACCTTTAGGACCTAAGATTTTTTCAATTTAAATTTGTATCCATTGCTTTCACTGACATCAATGTTATTAGTGAAATGCAGTATTGGGTGAATATACTTTTTTGCATGCAGCCTGATACGTTTTTCTGTCATTTTAATTCAAGTTATTTAAAAGAATTCTAGCATGAATTGTGCTATTATTATGTACATCTGTGTTATTATTTGTGCTTCTGTTTATTTGTGACTTTCCCTTCATTATTATTAGCTCTGAAATATCATTTTAGGGTTTTGTGTTTCACAGTGTATGACACGCCTCAGAACAATTTGCATCTGGCCCTGCTGACCTGCCTTTTCCTACTGCTGTCTGTGCTCGGTCTCGTTCTGTACTGCACAGACCGCCGAAGACCTCAGCGTTCCTGCGAGGAGCTGCAGACGGCGCTGGCTGTGTACCTGCTGCAATTTAAGCAGATAGTCTGGGCCTGCTGGATATGGCTGACCATGCAATAACTATAACAAACCACAGGGGGCTGTCTGTGGCTAAGAGGAAACATAAAAGGTGAGGATGACAGAGAAATGGAACAGAATGAAAATGATTTTTATTACTAAGAAACAGCTTTATTTTTAATGTTATATTTAGACTGGGCACCAGTCAATATCTATGTGGATGTTTAACATCCGATTCTGTTGTTTTTAGTTGTTTAAAGGCCATGAGCTTTTCAGCACCATTAACCTGGTGTGCATTTTTTGCCCTTTATGGTGGCATAGCTAATGTCACATCCTCATTATACCAAACATATATAAATGACCTCTGTATCTAGTGCTTTATCATTGTAGCAATTATAGGCTGTTGGAATGCATTTCTTTGTCTCCATCCAAAAATACCTTTGCAGGAATATTAACGAAAACTTTAATCACTTTCAGAATTTGTATAGAACCATAAAAATAGAGTACGAATGATTTCTGATGATGACCAGAATTGGAGCCCGATACATTGGTAGAATATCATTGAAAGTTAAATCATCCTTAAATAATTCAGTGTAAATGAATGCAAGCCATTATTTTTTGTATATAAAGTGGATGATTTCAATGGCACACTTTCTGTGTATCAAACAGAATAAGTGTAAGAAAGTATGCAGGAATATGACATGTGTTTGTACTGATATAAACAGCTCCCCCTAAAAAAGGGCTTTCTTGGGTTCCTTACAGACGCACTGATGTAAGATCCAAGTAATGATTTCAGGAACAAGTTATAAATTATTTACTTGACAAGAAAATGATTTCCACACTAGCTTTAAAATAATTGTTTTAGAGCTACTATAGCATAAAAAAAGGTTTATGAGGAAATTCAGTTAGGGAGGGAATAAAATGCTTAAGGCAGTGGTTCTCAAACTTTTCAACATGCGCCCCCACCCCTTCTGTAGGATGTATCCATTCACTCCCACCCTACAAAGAAAATTCATGACCTTAAACAGTTTAAACTTAGAATTTGAATTAAACAAAACATATTAAGTTATAAAATGTACTGCTGATGGTTAGTACTGCTGCTGATGAGGAATTAATGTATTTTAAACTTTATAAAATATTTCATAAAAATTTCCTTTCCACTCCCAGTTTGAGAACCACTGGCACATGTTTTATTCAAGACCATACGTTTGGATATGTGCCCACATTTGTTTACCCAAATATTTTGATACACCTGTGAGGTGTTTTTGTTATATCAGCACTTTATTAGACCCTAAAATCACTCGAGCTCTACAGAATGTGCACACTGTACACTTTTATGTTTGTTTGTTTTTTATAATATTTTGTTTATTCTACTATTTTGCATTTAATGCATTTGCTGTATATACTGATGTTGAATGTCTCAGTGGAATGCAAGACAATAATATTTATTTTACTAATTATAAGATATAGTATTAGAGTACAAATATGCATTTAATGCACTTATCAAACATGTACTGTACAGAATATACAGAAGGACACTAAACATTGTTAATGAATATATTTAAATGTATACTGTATGTGAAAAGAGAGGAACTGGCACAATGACTACACCTTTAACATGTATCTACACGAGTTTAAATTAAGGGCAAAGCTGTTACTTTAAGCACAAATGTTTCCATCTTCTAAAGCATCTCTGTAAGAGATAGAAACTGTTAAAGGATGAGTTGGCCATATTTTGTGTCATGCACTGCCAGATTAACTGGCAAAAGAATGAATGCCATTTAAAATTGTTGACTGCTTTGTTACGCTCGCAATATTTGTTTCAATTTTAGCATTGTTGCAGAAATCCAATGATGCATTATTTTGGTTTACTGTTTTTATACGAATTTTCTTTTCTATATTTATTTGTACTACTCTTTCACACGTTTTAACTTTTAATCTTCCTTTATATCTGCAGTTGTTGTCTCTATTTTTCTAGTCTTTGTGCGAGCATTTTCTATGAAACTACATCCATACTCTATGTCAATCACAGAACTATTGGTTACATATTCATTCATTCATTCTATACAATAGTTGCATGTATTTAAACAGACTTAGAATAACAAGAAAGGCTTTGATTCTTATCAAATTAAAGTTTTCAATGATTTTTCAGAATCTCTAAACTGTGTCACAGCTCTTAAATCTTTATTGTGTTTGTCATACAACTCATAAATAGCATTTAAAAGGGAAGTGATAAAGAGGAACTATACCTTTGTTTCAGTGACTGACATGACAGGGGTCTTGAATGTTAACACATACTGGTGTGATGCTCACATTCATATAAAAATAGAAAATTCAGCCAGTAGTATATTCTCATTCTGGTAGACTCTATAAGAAGGCATTCAAAAACATAACCATTAAACATTAATCTTTGGATAAGGGCACACTTTGAGTACATTACCAAACCTGCTGTGACTTACATTAAATCACTGTGAGATACTTGAGGATTAAAATCGGTATGTGTTAACAAATGTCTTGTTATACGGTCACCATTTAACTGTTTTAATTTTGTTGACAATATCTCATCATAATTCTTCATCTTATAGCACACTTTTGTTTACTGGAACTGCTTCAGGGGAATTCGGATAAAATACAGAAATCAATTAAATATTTTGTATTATTGTAATATGTTTTATATTATATTGTAATAATATAAAATCTCAATGGTTTTATTTGAAATCTTTAAAGCAATAAAAGCAATGCAGGAGGAAAACATGTTACACTTTTTTGTTCAGCAATGCATATTTCTAGGCATTTATTAAATTCATGATCAGTAAAAAAACCTTTTCTATCATTGGTTTTGTATTATTATCATTATTAGTTCTGTTTATGCTGCTGTAAAAAATGCTTGAAAAAAAATTAAAAATAAAAAATACCTTATAAACCTGAAAGTTGCTGTTATTTGTTCCTACCACAAAAAAGATGCAAAAAACAGTTTCCTGTATATACAATGTTTTATTGTGAGAAACACATGGGATTGAGTGTTACAGAGATATTCTCATAACTTGTGCTCATATTAACTTAAAAAACTCATATACAGACTATGTTTCATTAGCATTTACATAACAGAAGATGCGTACACCAAAAAGGCATACAATACATCAAACTTTATTGCAGCATGCACAACAGTTGTTTTAAATAGAATCACCTTTAAGGTTCATGAGGTCTTTCTATCCATAAAAGCAAGTAAACCCAACATAAATTAACCAAATTCGATCATTAAAAACTCCTTTAAGTCTCACACCGCTTATAAAAATATACCATGGTACATTTGATGGCTTTCTATACACGTATCATGGTAGTAACCACAGTACCTCATTAATGCTATGGTGGATTTCAGTACTATGGTATATTTGATCACTGTCCGTATACAATACAGCACATTCTACAGAATACTGTTTCATTGAAGTTTGATGTCATGATGAAGATAGCTTTATGTCACTGAAATTAACTTTCATTTAAGTTTAATATAACACAAATGTACATGCAAGCATGGCTTAAAATAGCAGCTCCTTTAGGAAAATACTATCACAGTCATATACATGGTTATATTTTATACATAGAAACATCAAATGGAACTGTTAAAAAAATCCCATAGAAATTTCAGTGTTACTTGCAGCTGGTTGCCAGTAACTTACTGTAGATTTAAATTTATGTTATTTACTGGCAAGAGTTTGTTCAAAGTTAAATAAATATTAAGGGCTCTATCATACACCCGGTGCATTGCGCGACACAAGTGTCTTTTGCTAGTTTCAACCCTGCGCAATTATCATTTTCACGTTTAGCGCCACGTTGTTTAAATACCAAATGCATTTGCAAATCCCTTTTGCGCCTATGGGCGTTTTGGTCTGAAAACGAGGTGTGTTTAGGCGCATTGTTGGCGCGTTGCTATTTTGAGGCAACTAAAATAGATGCCATTGACCAACAAAAACCTGGTCTAAAGTCAATGGCGCAATATGTTTTTTGTTTTTTAAAGACCGCATTTGTAATATGCGCCTATAAACGGGACGAAAACGCGGGTTTGCTTATCACACACATGAATGCGCAGCAGCACAAAAACGCTTTTAAATATGAAAGATTAAATGATTGAATGTAAAAGATTATTATTGAGTCTCTTGGACATAAATGAGGACTAATTATGAGACGTTAGAAGGCGCAAAGAGCTGCTTCACTTGTAGCCTGGTAAGTAAATAAATGCTTTGCTTTAAACAAATGCATCTGTTTTTAAATGTATTTTTTTTAAATGCTACCTCACAGATTTATTGTTTATGATGACTCTGTACCTGTGGATATGGTGAGATGAAAAACATTTTTAAGTAATGCTTAAAAAAAACTCATGACGCTGTCCAAGTGCTGAAACGTGCGGAGAGCCGTTTGTAAATTCTTTATCTACAAATAAAGTATTTTTTGGAGTACAAACCTTTTCTTACATACTTGTAAATTACTTTTTGATGATATTGGATTTAAAGCAATTAAAAGCCTGCTTTTTTACTTCCATGACTAAAAGAAAACGGTTTTAAAGGTTTTAATAAAAAAAAAAAAATTCAATACAAGTGAAAAATAATACAGTAATTTAACATCATTCTTAAACTGGGGATCTTCTTCCTCCGCTTAGTTTTTCAGACTTTGCGCTGTGCGCTTTAGACAATGGGCTTAGATCGTTAAAATAGGGCCCCTAATGTTGCCAGTAAATAACATACATTTAAATTTACAGTAAGTTACTGGCAACCAGCTGAAAGTAACACTGTATTTCTACGGAATGTTTTTACAGATTTAACCCATTGACAGAAAGGAAATGCAAAGAAAGATGGATCACATACAGAATGTCAATATAGTTAAACTGTAACTGAAATGGTTTAAACTAGTATCTGTGGTATACCTGAGCTCTACAATCTAACTCTTCAGCTAATGTATTACTAATGGAAAAGAAAACTGATTGGAAGCTTGTTCCTCTTTTCTAGATGTGTTTAAAAACACATTAGAGTCATTTAGTTAGACATGTCTGGTAATAAATGACAGTAAAATTGACTTTGATTGTGTGTCACAAAGGATATTTCAAAAATGTATTTAGAAGCAGGTTTGAGTTGAGCTCATCTGATGTGTGAATTAGATTTTTATGTCTATGAAACACTTCATTTGTCTAGAAGCAGCAGACTGTAACACTACAAGATTATCAATAGCATAATCAATGTTTTGTCTTTTATATCATGCCACTTTTCCTGTCTACCACATCAGAGCAGCGTCGTGAGGAACGTCCGAGTAAAAACTCTTTCTCATGGATCAAGCTGTCAACAAGATCTTCTTGACGGTAGTTATGGTAGACCTTCAGAAATGCCATGACGGTGATACTGAGCCAAGTGAGCCAGGCTGCCCACAACCCAAACTAAAAAAGAGCAACATCACAGTTACTAGAAGAGTAAAAGTTTATCATCAAACTGTAAATGTTGGCCTGATAAAGCTTTGACAGTAACCCAAAATACAGGCTGAAGAACTGGGCCAAGTTTATTGGACTGTGGGAATTTTATATGTGCTGAAGACCAACCTGTGCTATAGCAAACTGGTCATAAAAAGCAGAGTTGTCCAAGCCTAGTTCAAGATCAGTGTCCTGCAGATCCTCACAGCTTAAAAAAAAACAGTGGTCAACATTAGATAATTTACAAACATTAGATAATTCACAAATGCAAGCAAAATAAATATTCAGGTAAAGCAGTGTGCCAGATGAAATACTCAATACTGACATATATGACACAATTTTATATTCCAGTAATGCAAAAGTGTGTTGATACTCATAAGGGATCATGAAATTAGGAATTAAATTTTACTTGATCTTTTGACATATAGCAGGTCTTGGTATCATTAATATATCCTGCAAAATTTCCTAGTTTAAAACCACTTCCTCTTCTATTACAAAAGCATTTTTAATAGATAATTGTTCTCAGAAAAAAACAAAGACATGAAAAATGGCTGAATTCAATTTGAATTTGAAATCAATTTTTAGATGACCTGTCTCAGAGAAAGACACAGCACATTATTATTAGCTCTACCCACTGGTGTTCAGACTTTATTCAGAGGAGTAACTGAATCTGATGGAGTAGTTGTTTACCATGATAAGATTGTGATAACAGTAAGATTTCGATGTCAAATTTTGTGCTGTGAAAAAATATTATGCTAATATATATCGAGATAAATCGTCAATTAAGAGAAAACGCTTCCCTGCCAATGACGAGAATTTCCGGCTTTCTGCAATACCGCTATTATCCACCAGGAAGTAGCGCATCACGTGAAAGAGAAAGAACTTTGTGTATGTTTTAAAGATCGCTCTGCATCTGATCTCTAACAAAAATGGAATTATCTCAGCTTTTTGCTCAAAATTGGGTGTTTTTAAAGAAACCTACCCATATTTGAGATGTGATAAAAAGAGAAATAATGAAGGTAGTGATAAAAAGAGAAATAATGAAGGTAGGATGAAACTGTTTTTTTTTAAAGCAGAGCGTATGTTCTTTTATTTGATATATTGTTTGTTTACATTTTCTGGAAGGCATTAAACTTTTGTGAAAATCATTAAAAATGCTGGCCCTGACTGGCAACTTTTTTTTATAAAACGCTGGCGGTGAAAGAGTTAAAAGAGTAAAAATGTTGTAGTGCTTGTTCACAAGCTGAGAGCATTTCATTTAGAAATGGAACTGGCAGCAGCCTGACAATTGGATGGGGGCGGAGCCAGTGTTGGGTGTAACTAGTTACTAAGTAATTAGTTACTGTAATTAAATTACTTTTCCTTTGAAAAAGTAAAGTAAGGGATTACTCTTATTTTTCTTGTAATCTAATTACAGTTACTTCTGATGTAACTAAATACTGTGTATGGACAATTATATATACTATAATACAAAAGTGGATTTAACATGGTTTAAGTTTACAATTATCACTATTAACTGGTTGATTATTAGCATTAATATTAATGAGATGCTGGCTGTTTATTAATACTTAATAGCACATATTAATGCCTGATTCTGCAAAACCTTATAGACCCCTTCAAGGTTTGTAAACATTGAATGACTATCGGGTGCGCGCGCAGCACGGGGTCGAACTGTTCATACCATTTAGGCTTTATAATTTAATCTAACAGTGCTGAAAAATGATGACTTACCTCAAATGAAGTGAGCACTACAAACACAAGCCTCTTTGATCTTTGCATTGTCCCAGTCTGCACCTTAATTGCTTGCAGACGCAGATGTTGTATTTTTTTGTTTTTGAGATTCTGCATGAATCGCGAAAACTTAACAGAAGACCTGGTGCGATTTTCACAGCCCACGACGTAAGTAGGCATTTTTGACGATACCGAATAATACGCAACTCAATCTGCTGTAATGACTTTTCTGACCCCGACATGCGCAGTGGGAACAGCCTGTGACGTGAACCGTGAAGGGGTCTATTCTACATCCTTAACCCTCCCCATTTCTACCAATAATTAAAATTTATAACTTCTTTAGCATTAGTTGTTGGAGTATATTGAGGCAAAAGTAGTTAATAATTAGTTAATAGAGATAATTGGACCCTAAAGTGGGACCAGAATAATTGATGTATTTTATTTATTCAAGCCATTTCAAGCCTATCCTTGTATCATGTACTAAATAGGATTTAGAAAGTAATTAGTAATAAGTAATTAAATACTTTTTGGAGAAAGTAATTTGTAAAGTATTCTAATTACATGATTGAAGATGTAATTAGTAACTAGTAATTAATTACTTTTTTTGAGTAACTTACCCAACACTGGGCGGAGCTAACGAATGCTCCAGTCCAGAGTCGTATAATAATAGAGTTACGACACTCACATAGACGTCCGTTGTAAGAATGGAATGCGGAAGTAACAGCGTGTCATGTAGTGACGCATAGTTCCAAACGCAGCACTGAAGCCCATTCATTTCAATGACACCTGCTGGTAAATCGATGAAATTACCGTTTTTCTTTACATTTTCGGACATTTCATTAATATAGTCAACAGTGATATTTTATGAACTCTGCTGTAGGTAATGATTATCGTTAATAATAACTAGTACAATTTTTATATTTTAATGAGTTGTGTATAATGTGTGAATAATATAGATTTAATGGTTTAATATTTTATTACTGGTGGACTTTATACTTATCTTTTTTAATATATTACGAGTAACACTAGGGGGCAACAGCGACAAGCTAAATGCCTTATAAGAAAGTCACACTGCTTCACAATGCTGCTATGGGTTTCATTGTGTTTGGTAAGTAATACGAGTGATGTATCCTCGAAAATCATGTATAATTATATTAACATTTAATGTGTACTATAAATACAATTAAATATGAATTTAGTGTGTTTCTGTTATGCTTCACTGTTACAAATAACCGCGTTGGCGATCTTTTTTGTGATTTTAATATAGTAAAAGTGTAGGAATTATGTTTTTAGCAGATTGATAGCCATTTATATAGCCATATTTTTGCTATAAAAATAAAAGATAAACTGTGTTGCTGTAGTTGGTATAGATAACCACAGTTATCTTTGGGTCATCATTAACTGTTTATCTTTATTAACTGATTTACTGTATTTCCATCAATCCCTAGTAAAAAAAAAAACGTTATAAACATAGTAAGTATAGTGATCAATTCACATTACAAGCTAATATTTACCTAAAATAGCTGAAAACCTATGCAAACAGATTGACAGCCCTGCTTGGTTAGGAACTGTAGAACGTTACATGAATCACGTGACCGCGCGGCGGCGAGATCAAAGCGTTTCGTAACTCTCTCTTTATATGACTCTGCTCCAGTCCAAGCAGAGAATGTTCACCACAAGTGGGCGGAAGTACATTTTCAGATTTTAATTGAAGTTTATGAGGGTGCATGCATAAAAAATAGACTTACACAGATATTATATTAAAAATAAGATTTGTTGGTTTTGATTACATTTGATTACACTTTAATGGGGAAGGAAGGACACAAATCACACTGACTGGTTCAATCAGTGGATGAAAACAGGGTGGAAAATGGTAATACATTTTCTACATTTGTATGATTTAAAAAAAAACTTTAGTAATATTATAAGTATACCTCAGGGAACATAATAAAAATATTTAAAAAAACACATGTCACAACCGCTTTAACATGTCACAACCCCTTTAACTTTAACAATCACTGAAGTAAACTTACTTGGATCAGTTTTTAACAAAACACACAATACACTTTATTGATAGAAACGTACCCAAAAAGGCCTACCCAATTACAGTAATTAAACTTATAAAGTAAGTCCTGAGAAGAAACCGGACCATCATGCTCACCTGCTGGGCATACTGCCTCCTTCTGTGATGGCATCACACCATAGATTGAAGCCCACACTGACTATTGTGCTGGAAAGGAACACTGCAAACACTATGAGGGTGCTGATAAGCAGGTTCAGGAAGGAATTGAAGATTGAGCTACATACGTAGGGTTATAAAGACATGAAGAAGACAGAATGCTTAAAAATCTCTAACACTCAATTCATTTAAAAGAATAGTTCAACTGAACATGACATATCATAAAGAAAAAGTTTTTGAGTGCATGTAAGAAACATTTTGAGAGTTATGGCAGGGGGGAAATTTTTTAGCAAATAACAACATTAAAGTTATCCTATTACATATAACATACAGCAAAAGGATGGGTTAGTGTGTTGATATTTTTGTGTAGCTGCTTTGTCCATTTTGACACTTGGAAGTGTAAATTACCATAGATTTTAATTGGAAAGAGGCTGCTGTGATATTTTGGGAATATTGTTTTTTTGTCTAAAATAAAGGTTTGAGTAAGTACATAATTTAGGTTGAACTACTGACTGAAATATTGAACTTGATGAACTATTCAAAGAATAATGGTTTCTAAAATGGATGTCAACATTATAGAAATACTGGGTAATATAATTATTTATCAATTTCTTTATTATTACAAACTGCTCAAAATCTATTTTCAAGTTGTATAACTTCTAGTGTAAAATATTGGCCACGTTACTTGGTTATGGCCACTATCAACTTATTTAGACCTTCATATTGTGCAAAATATGAGGCTACCAAATCACAATTACATTGTAGTTTATTATGTAACTAAACATTAAACGAATATGCTACTGTAATATGTGGTACTGTATGACATAACAGCAACCATGCACACTCTCAGCATCCAAACCGCATCACTGGAAGTAATGTACAAGTGAGATCTACATGCAATAATATGAAATAAATGACCCCCTCACTCATCGTGGCCTTTACAGATAAAGAACAGCAGTCTCCAGGCTTGGACAGCGGACAGGATTAGTGACGCGATGCCGACAGCAGTGATAAAACTGCAGGATGACTGTGGTCCCCATTCCTCAATGATAAAGCGCTGCTTCGACACCGTGATGTTCTCGTTCTGCCACATACCTCGCGTAAACAGCAAACATTTCCCCCGAAAATCATCAGTGTTTTCCGAGAGAGGTACTACCGCTATAAAGCCAAATACAAAGGCTAAAAAATAAAGGATGCATTGGGCAAATATGAAATTATCCATTGCCATTTTGATCGCGATTGTGGCGCAAGCCAGCCTTGAGCTGTGGCTCTGCAGCTGCGCAGTTTGACTCTGCAGCAGAGGCGCCTAGCAGAATATATCACAAGCCCCGATGGCATGTAAAGGCAAAATAGTGTCAAAACTGTACAACACAAACTTTAAATAGTTTTCTAAAAGCATTAATTCATACAAATGTTTCAGAAAGCGTTGTAATGCCTGTGGTTAGAAAAAAAATAAATTATGCAGCAGGTAGTTCAAACCATACAATAAAAGATAGGTAGGACTTTTATAAGCAATTTGCGTTGTTTGTTATATCTCAAACATATTAATACAGTATACATAAAAAACTACTAGTACATACCTGACCTTTTGTGACCATTAGGGGCTTTATTGTGTTTTTTTTTCCATCTACAAGAACAGCTATTACAAAATATGCAATACTGGTATTTTATTTGAAATACAATATAGAGGTCACAAATAGACTGTTTTAAATTACAATGTTTAATTTGCAAACATTAATCTGTGCTTTAAGTTGAAATATGGCAGAATGTCAATAATGTATCTCATTGGCTCTTGCATTGGTTTTTAAGTATTTAATCATGGGACATGCAAGATACATATCAGCATAGGAGACATAGGATCTTGTGTCCTATAGTTCTTTCTCGTTTACTATCACTATCTCTATTCTCTCTCTCCACACACACAGTAAGATTTGTGCTGATGGCAGAAGGCAAATCCAACTGGGCTGATTACTGATTAAAAGGAATTATGAGAGAGGTCACAGCTTAGCCTGTGGCAGACCCTTACACAAATGTCCACTTTTATGAACAAACAATGCATTCATATTGTTGGACAAAAACTGAGGACATCTGATGGAAATACAGGGACTAATCAACTTTAATGAAGTGAAATATCATAGACATGAATGCCGTAGACATGAACTGGTGAGTAATACCTCTTTAATACAATCCCTATTCAAGGATCATCCTTACTCACCAAGTCTGAATGAGGACAAGCCTGCGTATGTTTGTCCAGGTGAACTTTGTTTTGCCTGCTATTTTGAGCCTTTAATATCGTGATCATGAATATTTTTAGAATTATCACTTTATATGGCTGCAAATATTTGGATTTGACATTTGGAGAGTATTTACAATACTTTTATGGAAATGTATGTAAATAGTAATGATGTGCTGATCCGAAATCGGAAGATTGCTGAATCTGGTATAGCGTAATATATTGCAAATAATACAGTTACCATAGTATCAATGATAATTTCACCAAGTCAGATTTATGTTATACAGTTTTGCATCTCTATGTAATGTTCTGGTTTTGCTCAGTGTACCTACTGTGTTGCTTTTTTCCTCAGGTGTACATTTGCAAAAATATTTGGAGTGGAAAATATTTCACTATTTTTTGAAATCACCACCAATGGCCTCTTCAACCACTTTGATAAACCTGTGAATTAAATGGCCTTGTTAAGCTCAGCTGACCAATTTTTTTTTTGTTGCCTTTTTATCACAATCTGTTCATCTCACAATTAAAATCCTTAAAATGAATTTGCTACATTCTTACAGTTTGAACATAGCTACTAAATAACACTAAGTTAGGGCATAAAGCTGATGGTTAAGAAGAATAAGTCCTATTATGCGCTTGTCTATTCTTCAAATACCAACCGTATATGCTTCTATGAAACTAAGGCAATTACCACGGATCTAATATGGCTGTGTTACCAGTGAGGTTCACTAAAACCAAGAGGGACAAACTGGCTCAGGTTCTGTGGGTGCTGAACTGGGTTTCTGTGGTAACAGGGATCATCCTCTTTAGTTTGGGAATCTTTCTGAAAGTGGAGATTAACAAACGGCAGGACCTAATGACCGAACGTCAGCTTCAGTCTGTGCCAAACATGTTAATTGCAGTAGGATTGATAGCTTGTGGAATCAACTTTTTAGGAGGAAAGATCTGCTATGACTGTGTGGACACTAGCAAGTTCTTGCGTTGGAAGCTTGTCATGCTTCCATACATCATTTGTACGTTTTTCTTCACTCTGAGTGTCCTCGTGGGCGCCCTGATGTGCTACAGCTTGCACGGACAGCTGGAAGAGTCACTCATGCTGGGGCTACGTGATGCTATGCGGTACTACAAGGACACGGACACACCCGGACGCTGCTTCTTAAAACGCACTGTCGATCTCCTGCAGATCCAGTTCCAATGCTGTGGGAATGAGGGCCACAGAGACTGGTTTCAGATCCAGTGGGTCAGCAACCGGTACCTAGACATGTCTCGACGGGAAGTGGTGGAGTAAGTTAGACATGCCAAGTCAAAATAAGCAATTATATTTGATTTAGATTCTGACAATGTATTTTCTTTTCTTATTAGCCGCCTTCGCAGCAATGTGGAGGGCAAATATCTAATGGACGCAGTTCCTTTCAGCTGCTGCAATGTCAACTCTCCTCGTCCATGCATTCAGGATCAAATCACCAATAACTCGGCCCACTTTAATTACGAGTACCAGACCGAGGAGCTCAACCTGTGGATGAGAGGCTGTCGACAAGCTCTGTTAGAGTACTACACAAACATCATGCATTCAATTGGCCTTACTGTTCTTATTATCTGGCTGTTTGAGGTGAGTTGTCTTTATTGCTTTGCTGATCAGCAAAGTTAAAACATTGCGTTTAATTTGACAGCTTTGATGTTCTAATCCACAGTGAAATTAGAAATATTTGCAAAGCCTTTTAAAGGAATCATTCATCCAAAAATTTAAATTCTGCCATCATTCTGCCACGCTCATGTTGTTACAAACCTGTATACATTTATTTGCTCTGATGAACACGAAGGAAGATATTTTGAGGAATGTTTGTAGGGTGATTCTCTGAATTGGGTGCCCTTCAAGTCCCCCAAACTTACTTCAAAGATTTTTAATTAAAGGAAATCACAAAATGCATTTTAACGCAATCAATTAATAGAACCAGGTGCCTTTGCATTATAATGCAACAACAAATGCTTTTATTTTATTTTAATTTATAGATATGGGTTGCCGAAGTAGTAGACAACAAGCATACTTGCATGTCCCCACTAACCATCATTACATTTTCATTGAATATCAAACAAATAAAAACTGCAATTAATGCAAAATAGTTACTGCTAATTTAATCATACGTGGGTTTACTTTAACTAAAATATACATATGTATATAAAAATGCATTAATTATATATGAAATTGCAATATTTATACACGTCCTCCAGTTTGTTTTCAACCCCGTCACGCCATACTATTTACCCCCCTATAAAAATAACGGATCAATCCCTGTGGCATCACACCCAGAAAGTGATATCACACAAGTCTCTTGAAGAACATGCTGCAAAGAAAGGCAAGTGTCAGAATCTTTTCTTACATTTATTTCATGTTTTTCACTGTCAGATTAAGATTGTCAGGCTCAACATTTCAACTCTGTTGTATTACTAAATGATAGTAAACAACGGTTTAAGAAAAATTTAATAATAGTTTTGCAAAACATTAAACTTGTATGATTTCCTAAATGCCATGTGATGCTACTGTCTTAGTTAAGTACGGAGTTACAGCTACTGTTAGGCAAAAACTTCAACCCCGTCACATTCAACCCCGTCACATTTTTATTATAACAGGGTTGAATCGTTGTGACGGGGTTGAAAATTTGACACTTTTTAGTAGAGTACTCAATTGTAGACTTGTTATATTGTTATGTGACCTGTTAGAAATAATCGATTATGGTATTTTATGTTCAATAAAACCAAATTGAAAGATCGATTGATGTTTTTGATCAAATAATCCTTAATTCTTTTGATTTAATGTTAAATACTTATTAAAATGTTTGTTTGTTTTTGCCAACTTTAATAAAATACAATTTTATTGAATGTGATATCATTCATTTTACAGGTAAGAAATCCATGCTATATTAAATGATGATCATCACTTCAACCCTGTTATCATTTTCAACCCCGTTATGCTGAGTTCAACCCTGTTATTTGATAGTTTTTATTAATATTTTGGTGATAAAACGACAAATTAGGTCAATGTTTGTTTTGCTGTGTGCAGAATTTACAGGACAGTCTGAAAAAATATGAAAGCCTGATTAAATTCTAATGTTAATGCATATTTTGTGATAAGATATGAAGACCAATGTTAGATACAGTTTTCATGACCTGATTTGGTATTCAAATGGTGAGTATTAAAAAAAAATTCTACATGCAATAAATGATATCAAACAAGGGACATCTCTTTGAAAAGCTTCTACAAGAATTTACTTGAAAATCTTTTTAAATCATATTTAAACAGGGTCCAAGTCCAAGTGGAAAAAAACACTCAATATTGATTAGAATTTCATGCCTGAGGTGGGAAAATGTATTTTCTTAAAGGTTTGACTAATCCACTATCACATGAAATGATCAAAAATATAACTATTTAAGGTATATATTTAAAAAAAAGTATGACCCAAAAGGCACCCAATTCAGAGAATCACCCTGTAACCAAACATTTTTCTATAGTAAGAAAAAAGAATACTATGGAAGTGAATGGGGCTCATGAACGGTTTGGTTAGTAAATGATGACAGAATTTTCATTTTTTGGTGTAAACTAACCCAGCCTCTAATATAAGTACCTTCTCTGAAAGCTCTCTGTCCTTACGGGGGTCCGGTACCTCCAGACGGCCCTGGAGAACGTGGTGCGTCAAGGTGACCCCGAAAGTGACTCTGACGGGTGGCTCCTCGAGAGCAGCTTGGTGGAGACGGCTCGCTCTAATTTCAGCATTATCAAAAACCTGGGCAAGTTTAACCAAATCAACACAGCCAGCAATGGAGATCCAAACATTGACAGACCATCTACAGCACACTATGGTCCAGACAATGTGCCTCCAAAGCCTATTCCAATAGCCAGTTAGCCTTTGGCCATATTGTTCATTCTGATGACCGTTTTAAATGTTACATACATAAGCAAACAAACAAACATGAAAATCTGATTTTTTCCATGTTTAAGTGCTAGAAATGGGTCCCCGGTGCTTCTATCAACCTAGAAAATGTAAAAAGATCAATCCAGTAACTTTTTAAGTTTTGGTAAACTATTATCTGCAAGGATGTGAAAAAAAAGATCATTGAAATTTGGCTCTTCCTGTGATGTCAGAGGATAATACTGCCCCTTAATCTGCACTATCCAACCACAGCACTGCCATTTAGTGCAGAGATCAGTTTATTTGCATTTAAAGGGACACACCCAAATGGCACATTTTTGCTGAATTCCGTTTCAATGTGAAATGAAAATCATGAATTACATTGTTTTGACATGCAAAGAAGAGGTTTATGTCAGTGTAAAGCAACATGGGGCCTTGACATCTTAAACTGCCTCTTAATAAAGATGCAACAGTCTAATTTATATAAAAGTGTTTAGCAATTGTACCATGTACTGTAAATAGTGTGAATAAGGATCAATACATGTGTTATGGTAAGTAGGTTGGATTGCAGTGTTAGAAATTTAAATTTTTTAAGGGCATTTAGGGATGTTTATTACATTTACAACAGCTTTTTTTCAGTTAGTCCATTAATATCAAACATTTTTAATGTTACCAAATAAAGTTATTTTTGAATAATCAAATAGTAACTTTCAACTGCATTCCTGCCTTTTAAATTCCTGTCCATAATGCACTGTGAAGAAACATTTTCGTGAAATCATAAATATTCTATATACACTCACCTAAAGGATTATTAGGAACACCATACTAATACTGTGTTTGACCCCTTTTTGCCTTCAGAACTGCCTTAATTCTACGTGGCATTGATTCAACAAGGTGCTGAAAGCATTTTTTAGAAATGTTGGCCCATATTGATAGGATAGCATCTTGCAGTTGATGGAGATTTGTGGGATGCACATCCACGGCACGAAGCTCCGGTTCCACCACATCCCAAAGATGCTCTATTGGGATGAGATCTGGTGATTGTGGGGGCCATTTTAGTACAGTGAACTCATTGTCATGTTCAAGAAACCAATTTGAAATTATTTGAGCTTTGTGACATGGTGCATTATCCTGCTGGAAGTAGCCATCAGAGGATGGGTACATGGTGGTCATAAAGGGATGAACATGGTCAGAAACAATGCTCAGGTAGGCCGTGGCATTTGAATGATGCCCAATTGGCACTAAGGGGCCTAAAGTATGCCAAGAAAACATCCCCCACACCATTACACCACCACCAGCCTGCACAGTGGTAATAAGGCATGATGGATCCATGTTCTCATTATGTTTACACCAAATTCTGACTCTACCATCTGAATGTCTTAACAGAAATTGAGACTCATCAGACCAGGCACATTTTTCCAGTCTTCAACTGTCCAATTTTAGTGAGCTTGTGCAAATTGTAGCCTCTTTTTCCTATTTGTAGTGGAGATGAGTGGTACCCGGTGGGGTCTTCTGCTGTTGTAGCCCATCCGCCTCAAGGTTGTGCGTGTTGTGGCTTCACAAATGCTTTGCTGCATACCTCGGTTGTAACGAGTGGTTATTGTAGTCAAAGTTGCTCTTCTATCAGCTTGAATCAGTCTGCCCTTTTTATTCTGACCTCTAGCATCAAGGTATTTTCGCCCACAGGACTGCCGCATACTGGATATTTTCCCTTTTCACACCATTCTTTATAAACCCTAGAAATGGTTGTGCGTGAAAATCCCAGTAATTGAGCAGATTGTGAAATACTCGGACCGGCACTGTCTGGCACCACAACCATGCCACGCTCAGAATTGCTTAAATCACCTTTCTTTCCCATTCTGACATTCAGTTTGGAGTTTAGGAGATTGTCTTGACCAGGACCACACCCCAAAATGCATTGAAGCAACTGCCATGGGATTGGTTCTTCTTCTTCTTCTTCTTCTAGGGTTTTATGGCGGTTGGCAAACCAACTTAAAAGGTGCATTCCCGCCACCTACTGGAAAGGAGTGTGAAGGAGCATATTTGAAAGGAAGATTTAAACTTAACCTACTCTGTAAAAAAAATATATAAATTTAAGAGTTTACACAGAAGTGATTTTTACATCCTATTAAATAATCCTGTTTCCTTTAAAAATATAATTAACTCGTGATATATTTTTGATTGCTTAGTACCTTTCCCTAGGAAAACTTGAAGTGTCATCTCATTAATCTCAATATTTCTTAAAGCTTGTTTTAACTTGAAACGCTCTCTTTCATAAGCTTCACATTCTATGAGCACATGTCCTACAGTTTCAGCTAATCCACATTTATCACAATTTCCATTGTCATGCTTACCAATTCTTTGAAGACATTTATTTAATAAACAATGTCCTAAACGCATTCTTGTGACTAAAACGTCCTCTTTCCTATTTCTGAATCTTCTTCTCACTGAACCAACTTCTCCTTGAATACCGTAAAAATGTCTACCCTTTATTTCTTCATTCCATTCCTTCTGCCAAATTTCCTGTATTTGTTTCGCTATTATCACTTTAATTTCTGTCTTACTTAATGCCACTTTAATATCCTTTTGTGGATGATTTAATGCCTGCTTGGCCAAATTATCAGCCTCTTCATTTCCTTCCTCCCCATATGCGATGGAATCCAAACAAAATTTACAAATAATCCATACTGTCTTGATCTGTAAAGACTCTGCATTACTTCAAAAATCATATCTTGCCTTGCTGATGATGTTCCACTTGCCAAGCTATACAAAACTGAAAAAGAATCTGTACAAATCACTGCCCTTGTTGGTTGTACTTCTTCTATCCACTGTAGAGCTAGACATATTGCTATTATTTCTGCTGTGAATACAGAAATATGATCTGAAGTTCTTTTTGATATTCTGATATTAAAGAGTGGTATATATACTGCTACTGCTGTTTTCCCGGATTCTGGATCTTTTGAACCATCAGTATATATTTGTACTGCACTATAATACGTTTGGTCTATGTATTGCTGTATATCTAGACTATTTAAGCCATCATTCTGCCTTTCTTTACTCAATTGAGTATCTATTAAAGGCATTGGGAAAAGCCAAGGGGGGATTGCTGAACTATTTACAGTAGATGCAACATTTAATTCACTTAACCCCATCTTCCGAGCCTCCTCACTGGCCGTCCATCCAAAACTCGATATCTTTTTAATTCCATGTTCCCAACATTCCTGCAACACCATTTTAATTGGATGACGATCCGAATGTCCCTTAATACTTATCCAATATCTCATTTTTAACTTAAGTCTACGAATTTTTTGAGGCATTTCCCCCATCTCTACTTGCACTGCCGGTATTGGAGAGGATCTGAAAGCTCCACAACAAATTCGCAAAGCCTGCGACTGAATTGTCTCTAACTTTACAAGTTGAGCTTTAGATGCAGTACAATATACCATACTGCCGTAATCTATTGCTGATCTTATTGTGGCACAATAAACTGTCTTAAGGGACTGACAACATGCTCCCCAATCGATTCCTGCTAAGCACCTCATGACATTTAAAGCTTTTTTGCATTTGTCTACAAGCTTCTGGATATGTATTATAAAATTCAATTTAACATCCATCCATACACCTAAAAAACGCACAACTGCTGTTTGCTTCACTTCTTGACCATACAATTTAATGCTAATGATAGGGTTACTTTTCTTTTTTGTAAAACAAATTACTTGAGTTTTGTCCACTGAGAACCGAAAACCCCATTCATTTGCCCAATCATGGGATTGGTTGATTAGATAATTGCATTAATGAGAAATTGAACAGGTGTTCCTAATTATCCTTTAGGTGAGTGTATATATTCAACAACACCTATGCAAAAACTATGCCTCAATCTCGTGCCTGAAAAAATAGGCTTATACAGTTATTCACAAAAATGATTACATTAGGCTATTATAACAATACCGATGGCCTCTAACTCTATTTTTACACTATAAAGTTCAATTATGACTAAATTGATTTTAAATATGTTATGATAGTAAATTCAACATGTAATGTTTGATTAACGAATAAAAGTTGATAATCCCAAAATTGTAATGTCTAGGATTGCTATATGGGGTACAATTATGAGCTCAGATTCAAAACCCTCTGAGAGAAAATAAATGAGTTTTTTTTTACCAGACTTTCAATGGATTCTGCCAACAAACTGGTATTTCTTAATAGCCTGAAGTCAGGATTAAGTGAATTTGAAGCAAAAGTATTTGATGAATGTATAATACATGCCGAGAACATTTGGTTAATATCATTATTTCATTTTTGACGGATGTGGCATTTAGTGGCTTTAGCATCTGAGCGCTTTAATTACTTCGCTTTAAATGTCTGCATGTAAACCCAGCATTTTTTGTTTTTGGATGTGAAAGATACTTAAATTCTTTGGCTTGTTGTGTAACATTGGTGTACAATAGGCACCAACTAGGCTTATTGCAAAAACACTCAGAATGTGTGTAACTCATGATTATTATTATAATGTAAGTTTTGAGATTTTCAATCACAATGCTCTGTCTCAACAGGAAAACTGTATTTCTTATATTAATGTGAACCAAAGATAACCATTATTTTTCATTTGGAAACTACAGTATTTACAATAAAAAACTTGAGAAAGTACACATAACACATCTAGTCTACAAGATACAAAGCAAAGACAAGCAATCCATCATGGATGAGTTTTCACTCAGTAGTTTATTGTAAACAAACAGCTTGAAGCCAAGTGCAAACTAAAACTTCTTCCATATTTTTGAAACATGATGTAAGTTGTGTATTGTGTTCTTTATAACCTGCCATTAAACTGTCACTAAATGAAAAGGCTAGTATTTAATACATAATAATGAGTGGAAAAAGTGAAATACGCTTGGATTTATCCAACAGGCATTGTTGCATGTGAACATTGACTTACAGTGTTTCTATTACATAACGGTTATATTTATATAATAAAATAAGCTTCTAATTATACATTATTGTTTTATATACATGTTCATGTGACATCCATAGCACAGGTGAAGAAAGATTACAGATTTACCCCCAAAAGAATATCACAATGAGGCACATGCAAAAAATTGTAATGGCCCTTAAAATGGGCTTTATGATTTTGAGGAGAAACGTGACTTAGACAAAATTTTGTATAATTCACAAGTAACAGCTTCACATCCTTAAACAATATACTTTACCACATTTTCTATAATAACCTTACATATTGATATAATTTTCTCGCAGATTAACAAAAAAACTGCAGCAAAGAAGGGTTGGAAAACATTTTGCAAAGGTATAAAACAACAGAAAAGCATGTAATAGAGACAAAAGCCTCTTTACATTCTGATAATGATACAAAAACCACACAATGAGGCACAAATCAGTAAGAAACGATGCAGCCTGCAACCAAAGCTAAATAAATTAAGAGCCGAGAAACACGCTGACTTTGTGAATCATTTTTATGGGTCTATTCAGTGTGGCTGCCCATAAAACAATGTCTGAAGGAAATCAGTTCGTAAAGATGTTGGGAAGCTGGGAAGTTTTATTAGTCTTTGCAGTGAGGCAGATTTCAAGCGTAACCTAGCAGAATGTCGCATGCCCTGCGGTTGGCGTTGTGCTGCTCCTCAGAGCATCTGCCACTCAAAGGCGAACATGACGTTGAGAACCTCCAGACTACGGGCAATTTCTTCCAGGATGCAGTGTTGCTGCCACATATTGAGCAATTTGCGGTAACGCTCTGGACTCAGGTGCAGAGGGTTCCCACGCCTGCAAGAGCACACAATGCGCGTAAAGAAAATGTTAACAAGTCTAAGAGACTGAGAGTCAATATTCAACATTAAAATGACGGTAAGGACAAATTTATGTATGCTTAAGTGATGCATTTTTTGTTTGAACTGTACAACACTGGGACACAATTTACAATATTGTTCTGTTTGTTAAAGGGACACTGCACTTTTTTAAAATTATGCTCATTTTCCAGCTCCCCTAGAGTTAAACATTTGATTTTTATCGTTTTGGAATCCATTCAGCAGATCTCCGGTTCTGGCGCTACCACTTTTAGCATAGCTTAGCACAATCTATTGAGTCAGATTAGACCATTAGCATCACGCTCAAAATGAACCAAAGAGTTTAGACATTTTTTTTATTTAAAACTTGACTCTTCTGTAGTTACATCGTGTACTACAGGGTTCCCACACCTTAGTTAACTTCAAATTCAAGGACCTTTCAAGGACTTTCCAGGTCCAATACCCTCAAATTCAAGGACTAAATGTGGGGGCACGTTTCATTGTTACAGTTCCCTTTCGAGGGAATCGCGCTGCGTCACTGCGGTGACACTTTGGGGACCCTCCACGTGCGTCTGAATGTGTATATCAAATTCAACCAATGATGAGGCTTAACGACAAAGGCAGGGTGAAGTATATCGCTATCTGAAATATTGCCAAAAACGGCGTTTCAGGGACGCAGGAATATGGCAAGGGAGACGCAGCGCCTCGTTCCATTCTCAGGGAACAAGTGTTACATACATAACCCGAGACGTTTTCATGTGTCAAACACAACTATGCAAAAAAGCATTTTGGTATGAATCAACATTTGCATACAGAAGATATAAGCATTTAAAGCGAACAGTTTAGCACATGTGCTTAAAAGGCTAGAATTTTTATGATATTATCCTACACTACACAGTGAATAATATGGATTTTTTTCCCAGAAAACTTGCATAAAATAGATTCAAGCACTTTTAATGACCTGTACCTATGTATGTATATTTTCAAAAACTTCCCAGGGCTTAGAATTTTTTCCCCCAGATTCACAAACTTTCAAGGATTTCAAGGACCCGTGGGAACCCTGGTACTAGACCGACGGAAAATTAAAAGTTGCGATTTTCTAGGCAGATATGGCCAGGAACTATACTCTCATTCTGGCGTAATAATCAAGGACTTTGCTGCTGTACCATGGCTACAGGAGGCGCAATGATATTACGTAGTGGCTGAAAATAGTCCCCTGCTATTAAAAGATACTAAGGGGACTATTTTTGGCTGCTGCGTAATATCATTGAAATGATAATCGCAACTTTTAATTTTCCGCCGGTCTTAGTACATGATGTAACTACAGAAGAGTCAAGTTTTAAATAGGAAAAATATCGAAACTCTGGTCATTTTTGAGCGGGATGCTAATGGTCTAATCAGATTCAATGGATTATGCTAAGCTATGCTAAAAGTGGTAGCGCCAGACGCAGGGATCCACTGAATGGATTCCAAAATGGTAAGAATCAAATGTTTAACTCTAGGGGAGCTGGAAAATGAGCATATTTTCAAAAAAAGTGGAGCGACCCCTTAACAATGTAAAAACATTAAACATTGTAAAGTATTCCACATTATTAAACAATGTTTTGATAATTTCAATAGAAAATGCAGGCCTATCAGTTGCCAAAATTTATATGTTAGTGCTTCCCTGGTTATTTTGCATCTATAAAAATATACATTACACAAGCTCTGGATCTGTTTCTCCATAGTCATCAAGGTAAGGAGCTGGATATCGACACCCTCGGGTCTTACTGGCCATCAATACAATCTCACACTCTCTAACCCTGCTCAAACAAACAGAAAAACAAAATCTTCATTGGCAATCATTTGATAGACACACTAGATCAAAACAGTAAACTTATTCCAGGTACAATTAAGTGTCTGGATCAAAAACAACAGCATACATTCATAGATTCTACATTGCCTTGTTTGGAAGTACTGTGCAAAAGTCTTAGGCCACCATGCTACTATTAGATTTGTTGTTTTTGCAATTGTATAGTCATACTGTATATAATTATTTCTCAGTCTCTTTATTAGAATACAACCAGAAAATACAGGGAATGTGTATGTTGCAATAAAAACAGTATAAAAGTATAAGCGGAAGTGTCAGGTATTTAGGGTAAACTCCCCTTCCACTTCAGCAATAGCAGGCAGCTGTGCAGGATCTCTTAAACCTAAATGAAATTAAATCATAATTTCTCATTCTAATCGAATGACTTCTGGACTTCAGTCTTCTCAAAAAAGCTCAAGATGTGTTTAGTGCCAAGAGAGGTCACACTAAATACTGGCTGATGCCTGAAGAAGACATTTAGTTCTGAAATTTTTATTTATTTTGTAGACATATTTCCTGTATTTTGTTTGTATCTTAAAAAAAGAGTGAAAAATAAATATGGATGGACATTAAAACTTTGATAAAATAACACAGCTGGTGATGGTGGCCTAAGACTTTTGCACAGTACTGTGCATAATCACAAACCTGTCTATAACTGGTGTAAAATCACCTTATCATCTTATGCCAAGTAGTTTGTTAGTAAAAAAGATGTGGATGGAAAATGAGACGCTAGGGATGTAACGATTCAATCACGATTCAATCGCGGTCCTCATTAAAAATGCCTGTCTGAAATCGATTCTGAATCGCAAGGCTGCGATTCTTTGTTTTATGCACAGCTTGTGCCTGTATTACGGCATTTGGTCAGTAGGAAGTCCTTATCAATCTAAAATCATTATGAGTCGGAGTCGTTTATACTGTGCATTTAAAAAAGCAACACTCGTTAAACAAAATCATTCAAAATATTCTTTATTATCATGAAAATACCTGAAACAATTTGAAGAACAGCGTATAAATATTCATGTGTAGACATTTCCTGGAATAGCGTTTGTAATGCTACTTCTTGTGTGGCACAAAGGGAGTTTCTGCACGGGAGCGCCCCCTGGTGTTCGGATGTGCCTGGATTTCACCGTAATTCATTCAAATTCATTCATTGAGAAAACGCGCATTTGCACGATGAATCGTTACACCCCTATGAGACGCACCTGAGAAATATTCCCACACCAGCCCCGCAGGTGTCAGCGTGGGCCGTGCAAGCTCCCACATCTTCTCCGTTCAGCTGCACCTGACAGCAGGGACTCTGTGCGCACAGCATGACCCCGCAGAGCAGACACAAAGTTGGGTGTTTGCGCTCATCATCTGATGAGTTTGGACATCTAGAGAGATGATAAGCAGAAAATCCTTTTATTACAACTTAATTTTAATCTATTTAAATAAGACATTTACATGATAAGACTACATGATTTAGGTAACTAACTGCAGACTCTTACTTAAATTGACTTGCTTGGTTCAGCAGCACGCTATAGTCCTCTGGAAGATCTATTAACCTGTTTATTTTGCAAGGATACCTGAACAGAAATTCGGAAAGTCATGTAATTTGCCTTTAATAATGAGGAATGATTTTGACAAATAAACAGAGGAGAAAGTGAATGTCATCTGACCTGATAATGTGCATTTCACCTTTAAGTGCTCTGGATATGGCTGGATTTTCACACCACCTGAGTCACAGACATAAAACATCGCTTGATATTTAGAAATGCTTAAGATATTTCTAAACTCCTGATTTAATCTGTGCATCTACTTGTAAATTACGTGGATATAATGGATATAAGTCCATTGTTAAAAGCATTATGCACAAGTAGTTGCCTACACTGATTTTACAATGGTTCATGTTAGTTATAAACCGAAAGGCAAAGGAATTTCTTAAATAACTCAGGTCATATAAGGTCATATTCAGGTCATTTTGATTTTATTAATATTACATTTATTTAAAAAAAATGCAATAATAAAGCAATATATAGGACTCTTTATGTTGTTGTTTTTTTCAGTTATAATTTTTGTCCTTGTCATAATGAAATTATACACTTAAAAGGGACACTCCACTTAAAAAAAATAAAAAAATAAGCTCATTTTCCAGCTCCCCTAGAGTTAAACATTAGATTTTTACAGTTTTGAAAACCATTCAGCTGATCTCAAGGTCTGGCGGTACCACTTTTAGCATAGCTTAGCACAATCCACTGAATCTAATTAGACCATTAGCATTGCGCTAAAAAATAACCAAAGAGTTTCGATATTTTTTCTATTTAAAACTTGACTCTTCTGTAGTTACATTGTATTCTAAGACGGACGGAAAATTAAAACTTGCAATTTTCTTGGCCGGTATAGCTAGGAACTATATATACTCTTGTTCTGGTGTAATAATCAAGGACTTTGCTGCTGTAACATGGCTGCAGGAGGCACAATGATATTACACAGCGACTGAAAATAGTCCCCTTGGTAACTTTCAATATCAGGGGACTATTTTCGGGCACTACGTAGTATCATTGCGCCTCCTTCAGCCATGTTACGGTAGCAAAGTCCTTGATTATTACACCAGAATGAGAGTATAGTTCCTAGCCATATCTGCCTAGAAAATCGCAACTTTTAATTTTCCGTCGGTCTTAGTACACAATATAACTACAGAAGAGTCAAGTTGTAAATAGGAAAAATATTGAAACTCTTTGGTTATTTTTGAATGCGATGCTAATGATCTAATCAGATTCAATGTATTGTGCTAAGCTATGCTAAAAGTGGTACCACCAGATGCCGAGATCAGCTGAATGGATTACAAAACAGTAAAAAAAAATCTAATGTTTAACTCTAGTGGGGCTGGATAATGAGAATATTTTCAATAAAGGTGAAGTGTCCATTTAAGTGCTAAATAACATTAAATGGAAACATTAAAGTAGGGTTAGTTGCATGTAATTATGCATACTTTGCTGGTTTTACTATAGTAAGTACATGTATTGTAACAAAGACACTGTAGAAAAGTGTTACCTTACTTACTTACTTATTCCTGATAACAATAAGATCCTATAAGCAGGGGTGTCTGCTAAGTTTTGTACCTCTTTATTAAGGGTGTCATAACATCCATGTGATCCTGAAACAGTTGAAACAGGTTGCAGGGCAAGGCAAGGTAACTACAGATCAGTAGCAACTGACTCTCAGGAGATTCTGCAAAAAAGATACATAAATAAATTTTTAGATTCTTCCCTTTAAGCGTTAACAAAATAGCCTTGGGCATGAGAGTTTAAGTAACTGCAATAAATATTTATGGTGGCATATCTCGAACTGTAGTGTATACCATGTCACAATTAATATGAAATAATGTATATACTTAGTGACCTGCAATACTGAATAGTTCCTCTGGAGGGGGCACTCCTGTAAGGCAACTGAAGAACAGTGCAGCACAGCGCAGGAAAGGAAGGATGCCTCTCTTTACTCTCTCTGCAACTGTAGAGCCAGATACACCAGAACTCAATCTGAGAAAGAGAGGAAATGACAGAGGGAGATAAAAAACAGGTTAGGTGTCTTGGCTCAAAGGCACGTCAGCAGACTCTCTAACCATTAGGCCACGACTGCACAAAGATAAACAAAAGAACAAGCAATAAAAAATAACAGGAAAACTATTTTGTATTATATTACTAATATTGTGTTTTGTTACATTACCCAGCTCCCCATGCACTCATGATTAATTGTTTTAAGAACTTGATAAATATTCAAATACATGAATACTACTACATATTAATGTGTATAAGCACATTATCACCAGCCGCCATTGGATCTTACCCATCAGTGTGTTGAGACACAATAGAGTAAATCTCTGCTGCGGCCCGAGCCTCATCTCCCTCATCAGCTCCTCTACTCACAGCACAATCTGACAACACACACATACACAATCATTCATGTCACCACAGAAGCTCATTTTCCCCAAGTAGGCATGCAAAAACCACAGCCACATCCAAGCAGTGAGTGTGTTTGCGTGTGGGTATACCGTTTGAGGTCAGCAGAACCTGTAGCATGTGTCCCATAGTGACCAGGTGCAACAGGTGGAGGTGATTGTATGCTGTACTGATCGCTGACGGCTGCAGGTCAACTGCCTCTTCTTGATACAACACTGGGATTGACAGAACAAGCCCCACCTGTGAAGAACCACCACAACATAAAGTCCCAAAAAATTAAAATGCTTCCCTGCCAATGAAGAGTTTTTATTGCAATCCATATTTCCGCTATTATCCACTAGGTGGCGCTCTTACCCGACTTATAAAACATTAAAGCATCGACAAATCGAAAAGCAGTAAAATCTCTGTGTATGTATTGATTATTAGGGATGTCCCGATCCGATCACGTGATCGGAAATCGGCCCCGATCACGTGGTTTCAGACTCGATCGGAATCGGACGTTACCTCCCGATCAGGACTCGGATACATATGCAGGGTTTAAAATCCATTAAGGTCTCGCTCTGCTCCGCGCCAGTGTACGCGCTGCGCTGGTGCGTGTGAACTGATGAGAAGAGAATAGCCGGATGACGTCTAAGTTCCGCGAAAGCGATTTAAAAGCAATCTCCTCCGTATGATTTCGCGGATCACTCTCGCGGTAGTTTGACGTCACCCGGCTGTCGATTGTTGCGGCGCCGCATGAAGTCGAACAAGCCTATTGACGTGCTTTCAAATTCATTCATAGGCTTCACATTCGTGCGTGCAAGGAACCCACGACAAAACCGGGTTTTTACCGCTCATTTAAACGACGCGTTGATCGTTTTTGTCACCATGTGCTCAGACGCAGATCCGCGTCTCACTCAGAACCTCAAGAACGCGCATTCGCGCAGGATACTGTAGAGATGAGAGATAGAGAGAGAGGTAACTGCCCACGTCGAGAAAACTTAATATAAGTCTAGAAACAAAGTATTAAAAGTATGTCTAGCCATGTCACTCATCTCATTACAATATGTTAACAAGATAACTGGATACAACTGATTGTATAGTTTAATAAAATATTGTATTTTGATTATACAGATTAATTACGACCTAACTAAAGGTATTTTATAACTAACTGCTGACCAGCTTAGGGAATCTCTATGGCTAATTTATAAGATATATTGCTGAGTCAGTATGTTGTTTTTCTTGTTAATTGAGTCTGGGTAGCCTATCTTATGCCTAGAATTAGTCAAGGAGGTTGATTCTTATAACTTCCTTCAAAGTTTGATCAATTGTGCATAATGACATGTGCAACAAATGCATATAGGGTGTCAGACTTATTGATTTGCATAATTTAAAGTTCAGATTTTAAAGTTTGGGTCAACATGTGGCACAGCTTTAAAACTGAAACTTATAAAATCCTATCAGAGGTCCAAAATGTCATTGAAACACACCAGTGGCTTTGCTGTCATCAGGATTAAACATTTTACCCTTCAAACCCTCCCTCCCAACAGAGCATCCCCACAAAACAAATCCCAATTTAACCCCTGTACTATACTATATATATATTCTCATTATTTTTTAACACATCTGTAGTTATGCGCTGGCACCAAGTTAGACTCTTTTGACTCCACACAGAAACAGCAATGCGTGCGGCATGACATAAGGAACATCCTGGTTCTGTTTTTTCGCTCTTATTTATTCTTTTTTTATGTATTATAGAAGTATCGGATCGGGACTCGGTATCGGCAGATACTCAAAATCAAATGACTCAGACTCGGACTCGAGGGCAAAAAAACCTGATCGGGACATCCCTATTGATTATCGCTCTGAATCTCTAACAAAAGTTTTTTTTTATTGTTTAAAGTATTGTGGTTGGCTTTAAAAGCTTTTTGCCATGAAGCTGATATATGGTTTTAAAGGAAAACACCACTGTTTTTCAACATTTTACTATGTTCTTACCTCAACTTAAGACAAATTAATACATACCTCTTTTTTTCAATGCGTGCACTTAATCTTTGTACACGCGTCGTGAATGTGTTAGCATTTAGCCTAGCCCCATTCATTCCTTAGGATCCAAATGGATGAATTTAGAAGCCACCAAACACTTCCATGTTTTCCCTATTTAAAGACTGTTACATGAGAAGTATGGTGGCACAAAATAAAATGTGGCGATTTTCTAAGCGGATAAAAAAATGAGAACTATATTGTATGGTGGAAGAGCACTTAGTTTGCAGCACTTCGACCAAGGGTGCAGTAATATTGCCGGAAGTTTGAGCGAGAGGGGGAGTAGTGATGATGTTACTGTGAGCCAAGGTCGAAAAATCGCCACGTTTTATTTTGTGCCACCATACTTACTCATGTAACTACTCATGTAACTCATGTGTCTTTAAATAGGGAAAACATGGAAGTGTTTGGTGGCTTCTAAATTCATCCCTGTTTGGATCCTAAAGAATGAACAGGGCTAGGCTAAATGCTAACACATTCACGACGTGCTGTACAAAGATTAAGTGTACGACTGAAAAAAGATAGATATGTATTAATTTGTCTAAGTTGAGGTAAGAACATAGTAAAATATGTTGGTGGTGTTTTTCTTTAAGAACTGTTGTTAGGTCATTGCAATGATGTTCTGGGGGGTTGCTTACTGGTCCAAATAATAGAGTAATATTACGTAATATTCTGGCCTCTAGATTTTGCTCTTGTTACTTTTAATTAAAAAAATACAAACAACATGTATTTATGACCCTGGACCACAAAACAGATGTATACATAATGTTAGGATAGGACACTATATAACAGAAATGAAGAGTTTGGTTCCAAAACGCCATTTTTGAAAAAAATGAGTTACTGCCAAAATCAGTATTATATCAGGTCAGTAGTTAAAAGTAAATAATTAATTTTACGCAAAATCCAATACCCGCCGTGATATTCTGTCATCTTTTCTCCCTTTTTTCCCAAAATGCGACAAACGCCACTCCTCCTTTTTTACAGAATGCAATAAATCCATTTCTGATATTACAGCGGACCATTCACGCAATGTAAACAAACATGGCGGCGCGCTGAGTACACGGAATCCTAATTTTCCTCATCTACTTTGTATTTCGTGATCAACAAACAAAACAAAATAATACTTTAATAGCATTGCCAAACCTGTGATGGTTTTCTGTGACGGGAAAGAAACATACGCCATCAACATCTAATAATTTCCGCGAGAGGCACTCGGTTGCTTGTTCTCCAGACAGCATCAAGCTTCTCATGCTAAAACATTGTGTTCTTAATATAACAAAGTAAGTGTTTTGGTTAATGCCATTAATGTTTATTTTTTAATCATTGTATACCACTAGTCAACTAAATAAATATAAAATGGTAAAGATGAATGCACATTTATACATTGATTTAATAAATTTATAGCATTTTGAAATAAAAAACTGTCATGGATTTATTGCATTTTGTGGAAAAAAGAATTTGTTTTTATAATAAATCTTTGAAAATCAAGTTATGGATTTGAATTTTTTATGTTTTTATAACCTAAAGATGCTATGTGAAAGTTTGTAACAGAAAATAGTGGTTTTCATCTTGTCACTTTCTTGGTATAGAAAACACGTTTTTACCGAAATTTGTTAAAATGGATTTATTGCGTTTTGGAACCAAACTCTTCAAATACAACTATTATAAAATCTGGAATCTGAGGGTGCAAAAAAATCTCCAAATGAGTTCATTAGGAGTGCATATTGCTAATAAACAGCATTGTTTTGGCGTTCTCTACTGGCTTTTTGCTATAATGACATTAACTACGTTTACATGGACACCTTTTGCCTCAATCAGAAGAAAATCATTCTGATTGATAAATCCTATCATTCCGTTTACATGAACACTTATCATTCTGATTGATAAATCCTATCATTCCGTTTACAAGAACACTTAATAATGTGATCGGATTGATGTGCGTGTTTATATGGTAGAAGCTTTAAATCTGTTGTGATTATTTGACATGCGCACATTGCACAAATTGTGCCGTTTCAAGATGTACATACAATTCATCCTCCTAAAATCGCTGTGCGTCTATTTCAGGTCATAATTAATAAACCACGAGCATACGGAGCTTTGTACCGCGCTGCTAATCAAGCAGCAGCAAAAACACCCATTCATGTGTGCCCAAAAAGCATGTTTGACTTTACGCAGTGCCGCAGAGACCGTCCGCGAGAGTGATTCCAAACACACGCATTTGTGAATCAGAGTATAAATCATGGACTGACCGGACAACGCTGTCTTGTATCACTTTACAGAGGATTGGAAAGAGATTGGGAACATTTAAGAATGGCAAGACATAAAGCATATCAAGCGCAGAGCAGTGTTTCAAAGTGAGAATGTGACTTCTGATGCAAACGTGCAACAGTTCTGTCTAATATGCTTAAAGGAGCATGCTTATGATAAAACTAGCCGTTTTAAAGCATATCCAGCTCAGAACAGCGTTTCAGAGTGAGAATTTCATATTTCTAGTGGCAATGTGACTTCTCATGCAAAAGTGCCCAATTCTGCCTAAAATGCTCATAGGAGCATGCTTATGATGAATCTAGCAGTCACTTTATGTGACTTCCCTTAAAGGTCCCGTTCTTCTTGTGTTTTTGAAGCTCTGATTGTGTTTACAGTGTGCAATATAACATGTTCATTAGTGATGCAACAATACACTTAGTTCATGGTTCAATACAATTTTCGGATCTTGTCCACGGTTTTCGGTTCGGTTTCGGTTCTGATGCCTTGGCCTATTAAAGTGTTTTTTTATTATTCTATGCTAAGGTAACAGGAACAGTGAGATGTTAAGAAGCAAAAATACTGGTTTTAATTGCAGTTCTCTTTATTTTATGTAAATGCAAAATCATCTTACACATTTCTAGTGTATTGATACAATAATATAAGATATAATTAAATAAAGACATATAAAAATGATCTCCTATTCAAACTGGGGAACATGTGAATTTATTACATTACATTACATAAATTGGCCATTTTATATACCTGTACTTAGTAAATTAAACTTTACATTGTAAATGAAGGCTATACCTTACCATCAATCTTTACATTGATGTTGTATGTAATCTACACGCGCAAATAATTAATCCACACCTCAGATTTAAAAGAAAGTCGTTCTGCTGCTTTTTGTTGTCGTACTTCTGTTGGGTGTGTGTGCACGCGAATGAAATCTGACACCAGCATTGCAAGCAGAGTTCAAGCAGAGTTAACGCAGGTAGCGCACAGTGACTGGATATCAACTCGTGGTGGCGTTTATAAGCGTGCAGATCATGAGGGGAAGTGCAGGGAATATAAAACTGACAGATTTGGATGGACAAACCGAAAAACCGCAATTCACATGCGCGTATTGCACCGTGGGGGTCGAACCGAACGGTTCAATAATGTATTGAGAATTGTGGCATCCATGTGTTCATGTTTCACATGTAAAAAAGCTGTGTTTTTCCACACAATTTACTTAATCTGTATATCGCTGTTTTCACTGTCCTAAAAACGGGCTGATGTCTTCCTTGTTCTATGAAGTCCCTCCTTCAGAAATACGTTACGAGTTCTGATAGTGCAGTTTGTTTAGTGTTTTGTGATTCATTAGCAGCTTAGCTTAGCAGAGCCTGGCAACAGACATATTCCTGTGGGCGGAGTTTAGTCAAAAACTATTTTATTGACGTCATTTAACTGGGAAGTCGAGGGCTGCAGCCCAAACCGGCCATTCGCTGTAGATTTTGAAAGGGGAATTTATGTTAATATGTCATCCATGAACATTATTTGTGAATCCTGTCAGATTGATTCCTATCAACATTCAACATGCAGACTAATACTTCCATGCTCTTTAAAAGCATTATCAAACTAAAGTCTTTGCTTTTGTTTAGCATCTTCTAGTAGTGAAAATATTGCCCCTTTAATTGCCTGGCAAAGATCACAAAAAAAGACAAACATGCTTGTAATAACACATATTTTTATTTTCAGTAATAAAAATGTCTCACCAGTAGATGAAAGAAATCCAATTCTAATATTGATGGTGTGTCCTCTACATTAGAGACAGGCAACAAGACTAAAAACAAAGAGAGAGAGAAGACTACTGTATTACTGCATCAAAAATATAAACATCTCACAAAATATTGCACATACAACAAACCTGCAAGCATATCAGCGAAATGTTGCTGTACTACAGTCTGACGGTTCTTTAGGCTCTGAGCTGATGAGAACTGCACCACAGCTTTGAGTCCAGCAAGCTATAAAAAAGAATATAATGTTACAAATCAAGCCAGAATAAAACATTGGCAGCTGCACACCGATCTGTATCAGCAACGCCTATATACACACCTGTCTGTTCTGAAGGGAACCAAACAGAGCTTTCCCCTCATCCTGCAGCATGCTCTCTACAGAGGGAGGCAGATATATTTAAACAAGTGATGAGGCACAAACGGAATTGAAAGGCACTGTATCTAAAAAATCATCAGTGCAGATAAGCTGAGAGGAAAAACAGCATTACCGATAGCTTGGATAGTGTAGGCGCAGGTGTTCCAGGACATAACAGGTACGTATGGACACAGATCATTGGGGGCAGTCTGCAGACCCACCCTGTGCACTGTCACTGCGCAGACCCCCAACATCTCTGTGATGCTGCTGGAGAACTTCGGCCTAATCAGACAAGAAGAGAGTTTAAATTGGAGATTAAAATTTTTAACAACATATTTTTTACTCAAGACAACATAACATCAGAATTACTCCTATATCATTTCTTTTAATACAAAATTAAAGGACATGTGAGTAGTGCTTGACCATGCTGTTTGTGAAACATGTTAGGGTATTGTGGGTAGACATGGGCAGGTATGAGATTTTGGCGGTATGATAACCTTAATCAAAAATAACATGATTTCACAGTGTTGCAGTATTGCCATTGCAAAACTAAAATGTGTTATTTTCAAATGTCTGCATATACAAACAACAACTTTTCAACTGGACACAATACATTTTATTTTAAAGCAACATAAAACATGTATGCCAGGGAAAAATAAGGCCTTAAATTATAATATTCTTTCAAAAAATTATATTAAATATAACAGTGGTTTTGAAACCTTGACTCTTTAAAACCTTGGTATACATTGAAACCGATAACCGGCCTATGCCTAGTTGTGGGCAACCTTACAATCTCTCTGATGAAGCCAATACGGAAACTGCAATTTATCGACTAGTCGCTAGAGGCTGGCTTCAAAAGGGAGTCAATTCCCATAGACCTCCATGTTAAAATGGCCAACTTTACAACAAAAACAAATATGTTTATAGCCTTGAACAAAAAATGACTTTTGGTCTATATACAACGGCAAGATTTTATTTTTTATTTTTATGAATTTGTCATAAAATGTGTTCTGATCTTCATCTACGTCAAGGGCATTGACAAACATAATGGCCCTCATTTATCATTCTTGGAGGAAACATTATGATTTGGGCCTGCTTTGCTGCATTAGGGCCTGGCCAGCTTGCAATCATTGTGGGGAAGATGAATTCCCAAGTATATCAGACACTTCTTCATGATAATGTGAGAATGTCTGTACATCAGCTGAAACTGTGTAGAAGGTGGGTGATGCAACAGGACAACAACCCCAAACACCAGAGCAAGTCCACAACAGAATGGCTTCAGAAAAATAAAATCCACCTTTTGGAGTGGCCAAGTCAGAGCCCAGACCTCAACCCAAAAGAAATGCTATGGATTGACTTGAAGAGGGCCATACACATGATGAGACGTTCAAAGAATATGACAGAGCTAAGCAGTTCTCCCAGAAAGAATGGGCTAAAATTCCTCCTCAACTATGTGTAGGTCTGATTCACTTACTTTTTCCACTGCCATTTTGAATGTTGAATAAGTGTGTTCAATAAAGACATGACACATTATGTTTGTCAATACCCTTGACTTACATGACGATCAGATCACATTTTATGACAAATTTATTCAGAAAATAATGATATTCCAAAAGATTCACATACTTTTTCTTGCCACTGTAGCTTTTTTCCTTCATGATAACTGTGAGGTGGGTGAATTTTTTATAACTCATCGGTTTAAGCCTTAAAGTTATGCATAATTAAAGGTGTGGCCACTTGAGTGACGGGCAAACTGCCACTGCTATCACTACAGTCGAGCTAGGCAGGGGTGGTTTCAACAAGCGTTCACTTCAGCTTCATCAATGTCCCGCCTCTTTACCCATTTTCTGTTATCCGCAAGTGATGTGAGGTGACGTGTTGCCAAAATGCCGACGGAGGCCCCCAAACTGTTGACTTCAAAAAAAGCTATTTACAAACCTTTGGTTGACCTCACGTACACTACGTCCATATTTTATTAGTGCTGGGCAAAGATTAATCGCATACAAAATAAAAGTAATTTTTAGTATAATATACATGTGTGTGCTGTGTGTAATTATCATGTTTTTAATTTTTTTTACAATTGTCTGTTTGCAAAATTATCATGTATTTATAAATACACACACATTCATTTATGTATTTAAGAAACATTTACATGAGTATATCAGGGAGCTACACTGCGACCAAAATGGTCGCATATGCGACCTTTTGAACTGCCGTTGCGACCCTTATTTTTAATGGGTCGCAAATGTGCTACCTAATGTTTTAGACAATATGCTATGATTTACTATGAGCATTTATTAAAACAGAAATGTGGATTTTAAGAATACGTTTTATAACGTGCTCTGAGCCATCAACACGTTGGCTTCATTTTGCGTGAAAGCACGTCGTGTCTCTCCCCATCAGTGTGCGTTTGCGTGCTCAGCTGTTTCTCAATGAATTGGGTGCGACGCGACGCAAGCGCAGTGTCTTCCATGTTTCTGAACTTGAGCAGAGGTCTTTCTTCACTGAGGACGCGGGACCCGTATGGTTCCGGGTTTATATTTTAAATGGTCTGTCGGGTCCGGTTAGGTCCTAGTTTAATTACTTTGGGTCCCAAGTCTGATTAATATTGAGTTTATAACCCGAGTCGATCGGAAAACGGACATGAGCGCTACCGCGCTAAAGCTCGAGTGCAGTTTAGCGTGCCTTCGGTTTCTATGGCGATGGTTCTTGTTACGACCACGCGCTGCGTTTTCTTTCTCACATGTTTTTAATAATCTTATTATTAATAAACCATATATTTTCTAAAACCATATCCATATTAAGTTTGCACAGATTGTAGCAAAAAAGCAGTGCTAATGTCAAGCCCATTGCACTAAACGAGCAAAGCAATGTAAAGTTTGTCACCGGGACAGCAAGTAGATTTGAAAATAAAATAAGTGGAATAATATTATTGAAATAAAGTGGATTAAGCTTTTTAAATCGGCAAGAGAGAAATAGAAAGATAGAGCAGAAGCAGTAAAAGTGCCTATTTAATAGAAATTATTACCATTATAACATCAGTCATAACATCAGTCACATTTATAATCTATAGACCTGCACTGTCTATTAATATACTATACATAGTATTGTATTATATTGAGTTTGATAAAAGGGGTCTAATTGCTTCATATATCAGTGCAAAAACAGTAAGTGTTTTCGTGGTGCTTTGACAAACAGTGTCAGCTTTGTTAATGGCAAAGAAAGTTTGGAGTGTTTAGATTAATGAAATATAATGTGAAATTAATATTAATTTTCAATAAATCAAAGTATTGTGTTGTGTCACACATTATTAGTTCTTCGTCATATGTATAGTAGACCATTATTTGTCAGTGGGTAATGATTGCCCTTTTTATGGTTACCACCACCAAGTAAATTTCAGATCTGTGGGAAACACTGACTGCAACGTTTAAGAAAACAAGGCGGCATGTGGTTTAAAAGATGGCAAGTAAAATAAAAAGCATATCTGTATGCAATACAATTTCATTATTGTTCATTATTAACCAGAGCGCCTTAATATTACTTGAAAAAAATATGTGCGACCAAATCATATTTTGCGCCAGTAACTGAAAAAGTTGGTAGCGCAAGTGCCACCAGTGGAAAAGGTTAGTGTAGTTCCCTGGTATATATTTATTTATATTTTTATATATTCTATCAGCGGTCTCCAATGGGGTGCCCGTAGGCACCAGGTAGCCCGCACAAAGTCTTTGATGTGCCCGCCAAAGCACTTTCTATTAATAGTCTCAATTTTAATATTTGTTTATTGCGTATTTTTTATATTAGCTTGGCTTGGTTTACGTAAGTTACATTTTAAACAATACTAAAACATATCAACAAGTAAAATAAGGGTGTTTTCACATATACACTGTTTAGGTTAGCCCAAATGACGTGTTGCTCTGAGTACGGTTGTGTGAACACAACAGCCGCACTTGGGTGCGCACTAAACGGCCGCTCCGAGACCGCTCTAAACAGGTGGTCTCGGAGCGTCTGTCTCCGAACTCTGGGGCGACCCACCTGTGGTGTGAACACTGCTGGACCTCAGGCCGAACCAAATACAGGAAGTTCTCCACATGTTTAAGCCACTGGGCTTCCGTTGTGACATGAGCCGGGTGTTATATTGTGGGTTAACAACAAACAAGCCAAACCTGGTCCGTTGCAGAGATTCGCTGTCTCCTTTTCGTTTGAGCTGATGATTTTATAAATGCATAGCTGTCCTCTACACACAAATAGTGACATTACGGGCTTTTAGCAAATGGCTCCGTGAGAAAGGCTTTAATAGAACAACTACGCAATTTCGCGTTAAAGCAAAGAAACTTCGCAAAGACGTGCATCGTTTATCTCCACATCTTGATAGCTGCGCTCTCCCTGTCAGGCTGGTTGTCATGGAAACGTGGGGGTGGTCATGAGACGGTAAGAGCTGTCAGAGACCAATGACAGGGGTGACCGTTGTCACGTGGTGTACGGTGCGGCATTTCGAGTACAGTAAAAATAATAATATGTGAACACGGACCGCACTAACTGAAAAATTATACAATGTATTTTGGTGCGTTCCGAGGCCGCACCACGGTGCGCACCAACATATGTGAAAACACCCTAAGATAAAATCAACAAGTAAAACAAAAAGTTTTAAGTAGACTAAATCAAAAAGTAGCCCTCCATTTTATCCATTGTGGTAGCCCTTGCTCACAAAAAGGTTGGAGACCCCTTATATTATACAAAAAATTAACTTTTATTTTGTATGCGATTAATCATGATTAATCTTTGCCCAGCACTAATTTTTACATATGTCGACGGTTGTGGGTGAACAGGCAATAAAATGCCTTAGCCCCAACCAAGGTCAACACAGTTCCCAATTAAATTCAAATTGTAGTTTTACTCAATATTATCTTATTACAAATATTAAGGACAGCATAAAATGACACTAGCACTTCATAAACAAACCAATCTGTTCAAAGACTCACGGTTCTTGAACTCCAAAACTGAGAATGGATCTAAAATCAGCTTGACCCTCTTCAAAAAACACGGTGGCTTGCTCTGCTCCCTGCTCTCTGTTACTGCCTGCAAAATAACAAAGCATTCTGTCAAAGCAAGTCATTTTGTAAATCAGTTTGCATGTTGACTGAAAAGGCAGATAAAGCAAGTAGGAATCACTCAAGAGTCGGGACTCTCACCTGCTTCTCGTTTAGCCTTCAGGCCTCTGATCCGGGAAAGTACTACATGAATCCAGCGAGCAAGAGTTAGATGTTGACCAACTAATTCAGCACTTTCACTGAAAGAGTGTGAGAAAAATGGGGCCAGAGGTATAACATTAGACACACCATACTGGACAAAGTAGAGTAGAGAGAAGATAATAATATTAAAGTCATACTAGTTGAGTTTGCTGGGCTCCACAGGGATCAAAGGAATAACAGTGTTACAGAGAGACTTGCAGAGAGGACACATGTATTCTCCATTCTCAAGGTCTATAAGCAGCTCCGTGTGCAGCCGATTTCGAGTGGTGTTTTGCACAGCCTCAAAGTACCTGAGAACAAAGGGATAACAATTGCATTGGTGCAAAAGAAACTTTCAAATGTGATTAACATTTTCGTAGTGAACTTTGTAATTCTCATGTTAAACGACAATACTGATGCTCTCTCATTTGACGCTCTGAAATGTAAATTACTTAATGCAAATGAAAGGAACTAAAACAAAATATTTATTTGTTTCCTGCGTTGAAAATCTGTTGTATTTTTTATCAATGTCATGAGCTGTCACAAATTAAACACTGACTTACTTTTGCCAGCAGGTGGCGTGCATCACATGTCCACAACTGCCAGTATGTGTGCCCACAGCCAGATCAGGGGACATAAATAGAGGGTAGTACTGTTCTTTTGATCCAAAAGGAAATATTCAGTTTTAAGCACAGAGTAGACTTGCAGTATCTTATGATGCTAATAACCAGCTAACAGAAAAACCTTCAAAAATGAACTGTGCAATGTCATTTACCTTTGGCAGAGAGTGTTTTGCCCCGGCACTGGGTAAGAACAGTAGATCTCTGCACACATGCTGTGAGTACCATGGCGGGTGCCTGAGCTTTAACCTCCTGTTCCTCCTGACACAGAATGCAGGTCATAGCCTCCCAGTCTGTAGAGCAAACACCCTGCTGAGGTCCTACAGCTACCCTGTTGTCATCCATATCCATTAGAATGCTGCAAAATATGAAAAACCTCCATGAGCTGCCATCATTACCACATTTGAGGGGTGACTTAAATAACGAATGGTGAGGCTTTAGGTGACAAGCTTAATACAACACTACCGGTCAAACGTTTAGGATCACTGAATGGGGTCGTACACCGGACGAGAAGCGCCACATCGTGTCTAGGACAACTCTGAGGTATTGTATCGTATTCATAGAAAATAAAATGTTCTGTTTTTAGATTCATGGCGTGACACGGCGCTTCTCGTCCAGTGCGTGACCCCCTTTACTCATACTTTATATTTTTTCCACATTATAGAATAATAGTTAACTCATCAAAACTGTGAGAAAATGAATATGCAAAATATTACTTCGGGCATTTTATCAAGCAGCTTCTTAAGGAGTTTCACCCTAAATGTTCCTGTATAGCCATAGGTAGTGGATTGCGTTTGCAGCGCAAAAGTTCATGGGTTTGAACCCAGGGAACATAAATACTGATAAAAAATGTGACACATATGTGCATTTAAGGCCAATAAAGCAGAAAAAATGCTTACGAGCTCAATGAGCTCCTCTCACACAGAAACAGGGTGACAATATAGCAATGTTGTTTTAATGTCACTTGTTTTAAACTGCAGTGCTTAAATACGTGTGCAAATGTTACATTTTCATGATCACGCGCACAGCAATATACAGCAATACCTCAAAAGAAATGACAGTCCAAAATCTACACCAGTTTATCATACACCGTTTTACCAGTTTATCTATCGCCCACCCCTATAAAGAACACAGAAAAAAAAGTAAACTATAAAGTTCATTGGTTGGTTTTTGATCTGGTATTGTATATTGAAGGCTTAAGTTTTTAATCGGTTATTTACAGCAATAATCACATTATAATTACCAATTTCGCTTTTGGCCAGGAGACTGTTGTCATGTGGTTTCTAGGTCAGTAAAGGCGGTAACAAAGTGTAAAACAAAGTTGACAGGCAACTGCACTGCCCCGTGTCACTGTTTAAAATGGCAATTTTCTCATGATTTAAAAGTAGTTCAAAACATTCGAGAGATTGTAAGTAATCAGCTGAACAAAACCTATAACACTGGCATAGTGGTTTTTGGATATTTTACTGCAAAATCTTACAAACTGTACCTTTAACACTTGTCATTTAAAAAGACAAAACGGAAAAGTACAACTAAAAGAACAAAGATGCAAGGAAGAGCAAAAAAAAGTGAAAAAAGTGTAAAAAAAAAACAAAAGAGCAAAAGAGAAATAACTAGCAAGAAAGTTAAAGAGTGAAAGACAAAGCATGCAAAAGAGAAGAAGAACTACAGCAAAAGAGAGTGATTATAAAAGAAAGAAAGACAGAAAAAAATACAGCAACAGAGAAAAAAAATCAGAGTAAAGAAGTAAAAGGTCAAAGTGTTAAAGGGTTAAAAGTAAAGGACTAAGAACAAAGTGAAAGCAAAACCACGAGCAAACAAATCTATTTACCTTTCTAGAGATGCAGTTGTTTCACTCTGACTTGAGCTCTCAGGTACATTGTCATAAAGCATTTTGTTTGACTCTATGAAGTTCTTCTGCATTGCAGACATTTGCGCCATGATCTTTTGCCTGTGCGCTTTAGCAGCCTCTGCTTTCCTTTTCCGCTCTGCTTTCTCTTTTTCCTGAACACTCTGAGCAGAGCAATTAATAATAATAATAAAAAAACTTTAAACACTTTAAATGAATGAAATAATTCAACGATGAGTTGCATTTTAAACCTAACTCACAGTGTGAAATCCAAGTAACTCCTCTGGCTTGCTCTGATCTACAGGAGATGAAGCTACAGGCCCGGATTTCTCCCGAATGCTCTTCACCACCTCAAACATCTTTTTGTAGAAACATTCATGACTTAAATATTAATCAAATACATAAAAAAAATCTAAATCAATTACTTTTCCACATTCATACCTGTAAATTCCATGTGATCATGTCTTTTTGAGCTTCAAGTGATGGTAAAGACTTCATTTTGGTTAGGAATTGAAACAAAGACTTGCCATGTTCAGAACCGATTTCTGAAATTTCAGTACATTTGCATTCGTCAGCAATTTAAAATACAGCAATGAAAAACTGAAAGTAACTGTATACAGCTTGCTGTCAAACACAGCATTTGGAGCTAAAAGCATAGCATCAAAGCTTATTCATTAAAAATAATGGTATCACACTGGTATTTGATATTTTAGCAGTGCCAACAAACCCTTATGCCACTATCTTCCCTGTAATCCTAATTTGGCTCACATACGATTAAAACATTTTTACCAGTTCCAAAAGCTGCAACTGATAAAAAGCAGACATCCTCTAATCTTATTAAAAATATTTATTTTTGGTGTATGCATTTATTGCTGATTTCACATCTGGTACAGAGCGTCTTGGTTACAAAGCTTTAAAGAGAGTTGACGTAAGAAAGATGAGATATGCATAATTACTTTGTGCTTTCAGACTAAAATCAAAGGTCACATCTTTGGCACTGCCAGATTGCAATTGCGCCTTTTCCTCTAGAAGTGCCTGAGCAACAAGGTGCAGAGCCTGCAGAAACACACACAAGATACAAACTTAACATCATTCAAAACTTTGTTCCACTAAAACAAGAAAGGCTTATGAATTTTGAACAAAATGGGGGGGGGGGGGGGTTAATGATAACCCAAATTTAATTTTAGGGGGATATCCCTTTAAATTTCAAATGAACAATACTAAAACAAGAATAAAGTGACATATAGAGAAATGTATTATGGCACATACCCTCTGGATCATGGGTTCGGTCCATCTGTTGGAGCGGTCCTCCACTGCTTTCTGCATAACTCTTCTGAGAATGTGGATGAAGACATCGCAGCGAAGCAGACGCACTATATTTGCAAATGCTGGGCAAAAGGGAGGGGGCACTGGGGGACGTAGGGCTGAAACAGAAGAACAACATTGATCAGAGAGTAGATGCAAGTATCTTGCTACTTTTGTTATATAAATATCTTAAAGATTTTGTACATTTAAAGCTACTTTTTGGAGAAGAAAGACGTATCGTAACATAGATCAATGCCATTGTTTTCTCAAAATGCACATCCGTAAAGTTTTTTTCTAAGGTGTGTTTTTTGTAAAAACTACTTGAAAGAAATAAGGAAGGACTAGTTCAGGATTTATCTAAACCCTGTCCAGGATACAGATTTCTTTCTGCTAATTTATTTTGGATGACGTACACGGTGCGATTTTTGCTGTCGTATGAGCTCGCATCCATTTTTTTCTCTTGGGAGCAAATTGTTGATGCTTGTATGGTTGCAGCCTGTACGGTGTGAGAGGAATTACGAGCCGAGCATGTTGCGAGCACCTCACGACCTCCCGATAATTTTTAAACATGTGAAAAAAGTTTGGGAGCTGTCGTTATAAATTTGTAGTGTTGGTGCGGGTGAACAAGACGATCTGGCGATGCACATAAAGTTAACCAATCAGAAGGTGACAAAACACAGGAGAAGAAAGACAATGTGGCACTGCTACCTCGAATCTGGACGACAACTCTATAGCTGGTTTCGTGCATGCACACATTTCGGTGAACGTACATCCCGACAAATACAACAGGTACTTTTTCAAAGACAAGCTTTGGGTCAGCTTCTTTGCCTGAAACACCTGTCACAGCTGTGTGTGCATGTGGATGTGTGTGGAAACTGGAAAGAGTGTATTTGCTGTTCTGATTATACATACTTTTTGTGAGCAAGAGCTACCATAACGCATAAAACTGGAGGTCTACTTTTTGACATCAAAACTTTTTTGTTTTACTTGTTGATTTTTTAACTTGTTAATATGTTTTATCATGCTTAAAATGTAAACATACATAAAATAATCCAACTAAAATATATAATAAATAAATATTAAAATTCTTAGACTCTGTGCGAAGACCACTGGTTTATATAGTACAAAATGTACAAAGAATGTCAGAATTTTTGTGCAGGGTCTTTGATAAACTCTCTGGGTTCAGCCATTTGTAACATCATCCAAATCATCGTCCTGTATATTAGACCCCGTTCCCACAAAACTACTTAGGAGGTATTCCCTGTAGTGTCAGACCCAGTAATAAATATCTTTAACTCATCGTTAGAATTAAGATACGTTCCAACAGCTTTCAAACTAGCAGTTATTAGACCGCTCATTAAAAAAAATTACACCGACCAGGGAGATCTTAATAACTTTAGACCAATCTCAAATCTCCCTTTTCTTTCTAAGGTATTAGAAAAAGTAGTGACAAGGCAGCTATGCACATTCTTAGTGAATAATAGTACGTATGAAAAGTTCCAATCAGGATTCAGGCCCCACCATAGCACAGAGACAGCACTGCTTAGAGTTACAAATGACCACCTTTTAACATCCGATCGCAGTGAAATCTCGATCCTTATATTACTAGACCTTAGTGCAGCCTCTGACACAATAGATCACACAATCTTACTCAATAGACTAGAAAACTATGTTGGTATCAGTGGTCAGATGTTAGCCTGGTTTAGATCGTATCTAACCAATCGCTACCACTTTGTTTATGTAAATGAGGAAGAGTCATATCACTCTCTGGTTAAATACAGCGAACCACAGGGTTCAGTTTTAGTCCTATCCTATTCTCGTTATACATGTTACCTCTAGGAGACATTATCAGGAAACATACCATAATTTTTAACTGCTATGCGGATGATACCCAGCTTTACATCTCTTCACATCCTAGCAAAACCCACCAGTTTTCTAAGCTAACAGACTGCATTAGCAATACAAGGAAGTACACTTTAGTACACGGAAAAGCACAGCATACCTTTATCACTGCCCTCTTGGGTTCTTCTCTTCTTCTGAGCCTCTTCTGCCTATTATAAACAAAACAAAAAAACATTTCCTGCTGTTTCATGGTCTTGCAAGGTAAATGTGAAACTGGTTAAACCAGATTTTTCCAAAGATGGAAATGAAATAAACATCATGTACCTTACTATGCTGAGGTTTGGAATAATGATAGAAGAAGGGGTTAAACTCTTTCAACCATTCCTTCTTCAGCTCATACAAGCCATGACCTGATACTCCAGGTTTCCTAGACAAACCGAAAGTCTGCTTATATGTTTGGAAGAACTTGGGAGGACTTTATATTTTGGGATAGTTTAATCCTGATAAATATATGAAGAGTTTGGTTCCAAAACGCAATAAATCCATTTGGACTAATTTCGGTAAAAACTTGTTTTCTATACCAAGAAAGTGACAAGATGAAAACCACTATTTTCTGTTACAAACTTTCACATAGCATATTTAGATTATAAAAACATAAAATAAATCCATAATTTGATTTTCAAAGATTTATTATAAAATCTGATAATTTTTTCCACAAAATGCAATAAATACATGACAAGTTATTTTTTTTAAAATCTATAAATCTATTGAATCAATATATAAATGTGCGTTCATCTTTGCCATGTTATAATCATTTAGTTGACTAGTGGTATACACTGATTAAACATTAATAGCATTAAACAAAACACTTACTCTGTCATATTAAGATCACTGTCATTGCTGCGGTTATACTTGGGACGTCGTCGCTGAACTTTATCACAGCGATCAGCTGTAAAATGTTTTGGTTCTGCTCGATTTTCGTTGGCTTCACGTAAAATAATGGACATTTTTTCATAAGATCCCCTGTTTGGTTTTGGAACCAAACTCTTCAATTATTTGAATTTACTCACTTGAAGGTGGCAACCTTAGTTATGACGGATTCAACTCCTGTTTCATTACTTTCCTGTGATGCAACAAAAGACGTTTCACCTCAAAATTGTTTATTGATCACAATTAAAGTCACAGGTTTGTACTTACAAAGTACAGTAAAAGTGGCTTATAAAATGACTTACATCTTCAGGCAGACTTTTGGCAAGGCTGCTATGAGCCATGGGTTCAACACACAGCAGATGAATAACCTCCCTCATAGTCACATCTTCTTTAGTCACGTCACTGATTCCAGGTATGTACCGCTCACCTGCACATTGGACGTAGTAAAATATAAAATAACTAATGACAAATCATTTTACCAATCAAAAGGCAGTATAGTTGCTGTATTACTTGAGATTTATTAACTGATGAATAGTGAATCCTGTCCATCAAGAGAAATCATGTGGGGTAAAACTAATATGTTTGTATGTATGTATTGTTTTGGTCAAGGTGAGAACTTGCCTATAATGATGATTATCAGGTAAAGCATCTCCTCTGTTAAACTATTCCACTGCTTCAGCACCTCCTGTGTGGTGAAGAAGCAACTATTTCACAACAATTTCAGTAACTTTAAACACTTATAATAAAATAAAAAATAAAAACATACAAAAAACAAGGAATAAGGAATAAGTAAGTAAATACTTAAACATGTTAATTGTAATATTGTTTATCTACAAAAAAAAACTAAACAAAACAAGGTAAACATTTTAAAAAGACGCCATTTAACGAAGCCATTGAACTGCAACAAAAGATTATCTAAAACATGCACTAATGTCAAAGCATCATTCTAAAAATAACTGTAATATCTTTGCCTATCAACAATGGAATTGATTCACAAATATAGGTTTACTCACCTGATCTTTACTAGGGCAGTTACCGTTAAAAATATCAAAAAGTTCAAATCTCAAAAGAATGAACATAAGAAAGTGGTCCGGGTCCATTTTGGAAGCAGCAATCTGGAAATGGTCAGAAAATGTCATTAATCTCAGATCTGGTAAAACACTTTAAAGTTTGCAAATATTTATAACTTTTAATGATTTTCTGTCCATACCTGCAGCATGATAATATCCTTATCAAACATTTCAGTCCTGCACTTAACATCCTGATAATAATACACCTAACGTAGTAAAGAAAAAACTGATTAGTAACGTAACAAAAGTAACATTTACCGGTATGCATTTAATTCCATTACCAAGTTATTTTCCACCCACTTTAAACTTAAAATACAATACAGATAGCAAACATTTTAAGTTTGATTGCAAGTGACATCATTTAAGAATTTTTTAGGAAAATTGTATGAAAAAAAAACAATTCCAAATCTGTGGAAGCTCACACTACAGGATTTATAAAATGATGGTCCATTATGAATCTGGTTGCAGCAAACACACAGGAGAATCTTGACAGCTTTTTTAAAATCAGAAACATGCTTACACTACAAGATTTGTAAATCATGGCGCATCACACACTACAGGATATTATAAAGATTTTCATACCAGAGCGAGCACATCTCTCATTGGCTATTGTAAAAGTAATGATGTAATCATCCTGAAAATTATGCCGATAAATGAAAGCCGATAAATGATGGATTATTTTGGTTTGTTGAACCACTTCACTTGCTCATTGCTGGCCATGTGGAGTTTTGATTGGTGCTTTCTGTGACATAGCACGATGATGACACCTGTTGCGGGCTTAAGAAGAGTAGGCTAGTCTAGCGCAAAGACAAGATGTCCGCGGTCTGCGAGTTTCTCATTGTGAAAATAATATGAATATTTATCGGCCTATAGATATCGGTTATTGCCCCCAAATACAAAGAGTTATCGGTTATCGGCCAAAATTTCCATATCGGTGCATCCCTACCTTTTACTTATTGCTTTTGATGTTTTGAATGTAAAAACCACGCAAACTTCATAAGTAGACCTTACACAACAGTATAAAACATTAAAAATGCCAGATTCACTGCACCTTTAACTCTCCCGTTTTCAGCTGCCTGCACCAGCGCGCTCTGTCCGCTTCTGTTACATGCAGTATAAACTCACGCTAGGGGCTTAGTTACAAAATTTTACAGAAATGGCTAAAAAGGTTAGAACCCAAAAGACAATCCGCAAAATGCAAGCTATTATTTGATCAATAAGCCCTTTTGCACTTGAATACAGATGGTCAGTGCATGTTCATGTTTCATGCCTGTTCAGTCGTATGTGGATCTTTTATGAATCGGCAATAGACCAGGATTGTTTTTATTTTAAAACATTTTTAAAACAAAAATAAACTAGTGTAAACAGGGCATAAGGGATTAAATCTCACCTGGCTGACGAGTGACAGGCCGTTTCTACGCCACATGTCAGCACACACCTGAGCTGCTAGCACCACACAGCGCAGTGACTGTTCTGTCATCTCAATGAAGTTCAGCTGAGCCTGCAACACAAACACAGTATTAAAGCTAAGCACCAGAACTCAACACATTAAAGGTTTATTCTTAGAATTAAAACAGCACTTACAGGATCCACAAAGTCAGGGAGGTACTGAACTGCTCCGGTTTTACACAAAAGCACATATAAACCTAAAAGCAAATATAGACTGAGTTTAAACACACACCCTTAACTCTTTCCCCGCCATTGACGAGATATCTCGTCAATCAAGAGAAAACGCTTCCCCGCCAAGACGAGTATTTCCGTCTTTCCGCAACTTTTTAAACCCGGAAGTATTGCCCTATGGCAAGCTGCTGCATGTCCGTGTCTGTTTTAAAGATCGCTCTGAATGGGATCTCTATGAAAAGTCCGTCACAAAAATGGAATTATCTCTGCTTTTTGCTCAAAATGTGGTGTTTTTGCAGAAACCTACCCATATTCAAAAGCTGATTACAAAAGAACTTCTCAAGGTAGGATGAAACGTTTTTTTTTTTTTTGAAAGCAGAGGGTCTGTTCTTTCATTTTGTATATTGTATGTTTATATATTTGAAGAAGAACATTTTCTGGAAGGCATTAAACTTTTGTGAAAATTATGAAAAACGCTGGCGCTGGCTGGCAACTTTTTTTAAAAACGCTGGCGGTGAAAGAGTTAATAACTTGAAAAAAGCTAAAGAATACAGATTATTAAATGCAATTAATAACTACCGTTTTCAATATTTTACTATGTTCTAACCTCAACTTTGACAAATTAATACATGAATATATATTTTTTAATGCGTGCACTTTATCTTTCTACACTATACAGCATCATGAATGTGTTAGCATTTAGCATAGCCCCATTCATTCCTTAGGATCCAAACAGGGATGAATTGGAAAACCACCAAACACTTCCATGTTTTCCCTATTTAAAGACTATTACATAAGTAGTTATAAGTATGGTGGCACAAAATAAAATGTGACAAATTTTTAAGCTGATAAAAAATGGGAACTATATTGTATGGCGGAAGAGCACGTAGTTTGCAGACCTTTGACCTCGGGCGCAGTAATATTGACAGAATTTTTACCGAAAGGGGGAGTTGTCAGGAGTGATGATGTTAGTGCGCCGAGACTGAAGTGCTGCAAACTAAGTGCTCTTCCACCATACAATATAGTTCTCTTTTTTAATGTAATTAAAAAATTATAAAACTGTGGGGTTTTCCTTTAAAGGGATAGTTTTGCCATAAATTTTATATTAATTCTGTTTAAAACCTTTCTTGGGTTTAACTCACTAATACAGGATTTAACAGCCCACTGGAGAAGATTATCAGAAAATAATGACTTACATTTTTATTCTGTTCCTCCATCCAAAACATTGTAACTCATAAAGAGACTTACATAGGGAATATATAGCTTATACAGCAGGGTTCCCCAAATCTTAGCCTGGAGGGCCGGAGCACTGCAGAGTTTAGCTCCAACCCTGATCAAACACAACTGAGCAAGCTAATCAAGGTCTTCATGATCACTAGAAAATCACAGGTGGGTATGTTTATTTAGGGTTGGACCTAAACTCTGTAGTGCTCCGGCCCTCCAGGGTAAGATTTGGGGAACCCTGTTATACAGGAATAGATGGCATCATGTGGAGCACATTTATAGCACTTTGTAGCCTGTCTGAACCAGTCATCATTCACTTTCAACTACATAAATACAAGGGAATAAAGACGGTGCCGTATTTTTGTGCTTCAAGAATCATAAAAAACACTCTGCTAACCAGCCAGCAGTCTAGAGACGGGCAGGTGAATGGAGACAGGCTCCTGGGAGACTTTGTAAGGCCGTGCATGGAGGATTTGCTTGCACATGTAGCTGTCAGTTGGCTCTCTGCGGAAGGGCTGGTTGGTGCAAGACATTAAAACCTGATAACACTCCTGAAAGGCCAACAGCAAGACCTTCTCCTGTGTATATAAATAAAACAGACCCACACATTGTCACATATCAAGGTTATTCATTAACAAGAGGTTAACAAAATTTTAAAGCTAATTAACACAGAAAGAGTAATGGCCTTTACAGTGAACTATGTAATACTTTTGATGCATGCCCTGAACCATTTTTACAATTACATGCTGTATAATGCACCAATAAGCCATTACATTATGACCCGCCTAAACCCACTTTTCCAGACCGAACCATTAATGTTCAATTTGGTTAATGTCAGATGAATTTGGATGCGAAGGGGATATTAAAAATTCACCATCATGCTCTTTGAACCACCCCTTGATTCTGGCAGTGTGGCATGGCACATTATCCTGGTGGTAATGCCATGAATGGGTGCACTTGGTTCACCACAATGTTTAGATACTTGAAACACTTAGAAGGGGAAAAGCAAGATCTCTAAGTAGCTGTGACTCACATCAGAAGAGCACCAGTCCTGAAACATGGAGAGAATGTGACGTAGCTGCATCTGAAGAGTAAACCCCGCCTCCCACTCTGGCTCCACCTCCACGTGCTGACCAAACTGCCTCTTCACCTCTTCCATCCCCTGATACAAGAAAGACCCAAACCCAAGTACTGGTTAGTGGAAGTGAAAACACAGAATATATCACTGATTTTTTTATTATATTAAAAGTAGTGTGTTGGAAAATATTACCTGCATACAACGAAGGAAACTAAGAAAGACACGGAAGCCTTCAAGAAACTTCACTCTCAGTTCCTCAGTCCACGCTGAGGGTTTACTGATGAGAATGTACCTGATATCATCAAAATAAATTGGCATTAAAACGACTTTCAGAGAGATAAACAATATTTTCAATCATTTCAAGGAAACAAGTACAATACAAATAATTTGTCAAACACAGTAATCTGATTAAATATCCGACAAAGCAAGTGAGGCTCTTTATGGCTTAGGTACTCTAATCACACAAAATTATAATACTATCACCAGAGTACTGTAATCAAACATTTATAAAACCGTTATCGTTTTAAAGATCTTGACAACACAAGTTCCATTCATTTTCACTTTCATTTTATGAAAGTACATTCTTCTGCATTTCAGCTTCTGTGTTCCACATAAGTCATATGGGTTTGGAATGCCATGTCATTAGTATAAGACGACAACATTTTACGTTTTAAGTAAATTATTCAGATCTTTTGGGTTCACCTAAGGTCATGGAAGATAACTTGAATCCGGAAGAACTTGTCTGAGTTATAGCCCTGAAAGTGGAAGCGATTGTTGCTGTCGAGGTGTTCCCTTATCATCTCCATTACTGTGTCTATAATCACCTTTATGACGCTGCCCTCCTCGATCAACTGCCTGGCCTATAAATGAGAATACATCACATACATCACATGACCATAAATATGTCCAACTAGTAAGTATGTTTTTGCCCAATGAAAAATGACTGAGAAAAAACAGCATTTGTTTTTTAAAATGCTACTTGAAAGAAGAACATTGTACATGTGTTTCAACGAGCATACTTCTACTATACCTACACTTATACTGTTACCTATACTATAAGATGTTTAGGTTATAAAATATGAGTACAGCATCCTGTCTACCAGTATAAGTACAGCATCCTGTAGGATTCAGTAACTGTACTAAATCCTAGTTTAAAGGGGACATATCATGAAGATCTGACTTTTCCATGTTCAAGTGCTATAATTGGGACCTCAGTGCTTCTATCAACCTAGAAAATGTGAAAAAGAACAACCCAGTAACTTAATTTTAGTAAACCATTTTCTGCAAGCATGTGAAAAAATAGGTAATTGAAATTTGGCTCCCCCTGTGATGTCAGAAGGGGAAAATACCCCCCCTTCGTCTGCACTTTCCAATCACGACACTGCCATTTAGTGCAGAGATCAGCTCATTTGCATTTAGAAGGACACACCCAAAAACTGCACATTTTTGCTTACACCTACAAAGTGGCCATTTTAACATGCTATAATAAATTATCTATATGGTATTTTGAGCTAGAACTTTACAAACTTACTCTGGAGACACCAAAGATGTATTTTACACCTTAAAGGAATAGTCTACTCATTTTCAATATTATCTTTTAAATCTTTTAAATCCGCTTAGAAAAGCGCTATGTTTTATTTTGTACCACCAAACTTGCTCGTATAACTACTCGTCTTAAATAGGAAAAACGTTGATGTGTTTGGTCACTTCTAGCTTTATCTCTAAATGGCAGCATTGAATGAATGGGGCTATGCTAAATGCTATCGTAGCGTCGCAGCGCGCTCCAGCGCTTACGTGCACACACACAGATGATAGAGGGATGATTCAACAGTTCTTAGTTAAGGTGATAACATATTTTAATATTGAAAATGAGTAGACTATTCCTTTAAAAACGTCTTGTGAAATGTCCCCTTTAAGACGAGAAAAGTCTCCTAAGTAATGGATATGGATATGACGGCTGTAATTTCATACCAAAGTGGGAACTGTGAAGATCTGTACAGACAAAGCTGTGACTGAAATATTCCTTTGGTGGTCATCACTGATAAAGTCCTCCTGAAGCTGTTTATAGTGCTGAAGGATGATATACACAAGACATTTTATCTTAGCTGTCGTGGATGAAAATATGTACTGAACACTTTAAATCATGACAACAAGCAGTTATACTCTCTTTTAAATAAAATAATACCTCTGTGAATTTCATGGCAAACTGCCTCTTGTATTCTGTGTCCATTAGTAAGCTACTGAAAATTAACTCATGGACGACCTTGCGGGCACCTGGGAAGAATTACAAAAAACAGGTGAGACAAAAACCAGGATATAGTATTCAGATTTGACTTGACTTCTACTAGAGATGTCCCTAACCTATATAAACACTGTAACCCAATGACTGAGGGACCTCATTACTGACCTTTATAAAGTTTGGCATCATGTAGCATGACTCGACTGATCAGGCAGAGCTTATCGTTGTCAACGCCTGGCTCTAAAGCCACCTGGCAAAACACCTGCCTAAAGCCAACTGCAGAACCACAACAAGAAAATTATCAAACACAATTTACAGAAATAAACACTGTTACAAGTAGTCAAGTAAGAGGTTAATTTAGATGAGGAGATATCTGACATAAAGTAACAATAATGGGAAACTAAAAACTCAGTTTCTTTATACCAGGAACATGCAAAAAGTCAGCCAATCACATTTGAGCTTGCAAGACTGAGAAAGTGGTTTGAAAGTTTATGTGCAAAATGCATAAGGTGATCAGCAAATGGACTCTGAATCAAATCATTTAACTGCATTAGACTTGGTGTGAACATCTGTTAAGGTTCTACCTGAGTATCCAAAGATTTTTTGGAACCATGTGCCAAGTCTGAGGGCAAAGGTCTGGTGAGCCATCACAGCAGTGTGAAGGATCTCCACCCGCAACGGTTGCTGGGTAATGTGCTCTGAGTTACGCTGCAAAGGGAAAATAAAATTGGGTAAATGGACACTCTGTATTACTCAGTACATCTACATAATCCCTTATAATGGGAAATGTGTACACTGTGAAGGCTATTAGGTCTACCCTGATACTGTCTTTTGCTTGCTGACAGGATCTCAGAATGCCTCTTTTCACTGCTTTCCGTCCCTGAAATCATAGCAAAAGCTTTACTGAAAAGTCAATTTACACAACAAAGTTAAAGTGATTTTAACTTTAATATGCACTTAATTTGCAAAACTAACCCACTATCAGGTAAAACTAACCCAATGTCCACTATCATGTAATGACATGCTTTAAATACTACACCTCTTTGTCAATGAGAGTTGTGTATATTTGAGCCTCATTTTGGTCACAGCCAATAGCACGCTGAAGTGTGTAAATGACATGGTCATATGAGTGATGCTCATCATTGTAGAGCACACAAAAGTAGGTGTCTTCTTTGACTCTAAACAAGACATAAAACAACACAGTATGTCTTTAATACCAAATACCAAAGCAAAATAAATGAGTGACAAGAGATAAAGATCAAGGCTGATTATCACACAATACTTTGATTAATATTTATTTATATGTCAAAATCTGTACAGGCACATCCTGTTATAAATTATAGGCTTCTGAGATTAACTTCAAAATATTCTATGTAAAATCTTCAAGTGTTTAACCTTGAACTTCTTTTAGTGAAAATTGGAAAGCCCTGTTGCGGAAATTACAGCTTGTTGCTTAAATAATGTCTGTGGCTTTATTTACTTTGGCTTCAGCTCCTCTGATAGTTCATCATTCTCCTTCCAAACCAGAAGATCTGCAGTGTAATGCAGCAGTGTCCGAAACAGCGTCTGAGCACGTTCCTGAAGGCCTGAATCTAACGTACACTCATCCTGTAACACACATAACCACATACTTAAAGAGCTATAGACTGATAACTTGTTGTGGAATGACATCTGAAATAGTAGAATGAACACCAAATACCAACAAACATATTTTATGCTCAAATCTCTTAAAGGGAAAGTTTGTCAGTTAGTCAGGAGTGGCCGGTATTCATTTTGCATTGCCTGACCTTTTTATTTAGCTCTTAAAAAGAAGACACTTGTGGATTTTTTTTTTTAATAACCAAGGACTTAGCTTTAGCTTAAAATAATTTTTATTTGAAACTAATTCTTGGATGTCCTGCAGGTGAGAAAATTAGCAGCAAATTTTCTGGCGAGTAAATTAGCAGCAAATTATCCTTTTAATTTATGACTAGCAAAGCCCTGGCAACAGGCCAGAAAACAATGGCATATATTAACATATTTAATATAACCTAATTGATATACTGTTAAAAAACTTCTAAAGAAGTGATTTTCTCTTTCTTCTCTTGTGGGGAAAATAAGTATTTGACACATCAGTATTAAATCAGTAAGGGGATTTCTAAGTGGGCTGTGACACACAATTTCCACCAGATGTAGCCATCAAGCCAAATATTGAATTCATACAAAGAAATCAGAACATTTAAGTATACAAGTTGAGTCATAATAAATAAAGTGAAATTACTAAGGGAATAAGTATTGAACACATGAAGAGAACAAGCTGCAAAATGGCATAGAAAGCCAGGAGATCACCTGAAATCTGTCAGTATTGAGAGAGAAGCCCTGCCCCCTATCAGTACTAATTGATATCAGCTGCTTTAGTCCTAATTGATGTCCTAAAAAGGCTTCTCATAACCCAGGAGGACAGGAAAGACTTCATGATGGGTAAAAGCAAAGAACTCTCTCAAGATCTTCGTAATCTTATCGTTGAAAAGCATTTTGATGGGAATGATTATAGGCGCATTTCCAGAATGCTGAATGTTCCTGTGAGCACTGTGGGGGCCATTATCCGGAAATGGCAAGAGCATCACTTTACCATAAACCGGCAAGAATCAGGTGCTCCATGTAAGATCCCTGTCCAAGGAGTCCAAAGAATAATCAGGAGAGTTCTCCAAGAGCCAAGAACCACTTGGGCAGAACTTCAGGAAGACCTTGCATCAGCAGGTACTAGGGGTGTAACGATTAACCGTGCAAATGCGCGTTCTCTCAATGAATGAATTTGAGTTTATTATGGTGAAATCCCGCCACATCCCAAAGCCAGGGGGCGCTCTTGTGCAGAAACTGCCTTTGTGCCACAGAAGATGTAGCATTACAACGCTATTCCAGGAAATGTCAACAGGACTATTTATATCGCTGTTCTTCCGATTGTTTCAGGTATTTTCATGATAATAAAGAATATTTTGAATTATTTTGTTCAGACAGGCAATTTTAATGGGACACTCAATTGAATCGTTACATACCTAGCAGGTACTACTGTTTCAAAGAAAACTATAAGCAATGCACTGAATTCGCCATAGCATCCATGCACGCTCACCATGCAAGACTCCATTGCTGAACAAAAAGCTTGTTGAGGCTCGGTTAAAGTTTGCGAAAGAGCCTTTGGAGAAGCCTGTGGATATTGGGAGACTGTAGTATGGTCACATGAAAGTAAAATTGAACATTTTGGCAGTCATTCTACAAACCATGTTTGGAGAAGATATGGCACTGCTCACCACCCCAAGAACACCATACCAACAGTTAAGTTTGGGGGTAGAAGCCTCATGGTTTGGGGCTGTTTTTCAAAAAAATAACCAAAGAGTTTTGTTATTTTTCCTACTTAAAACTTGACTCTTCTGTAGTTACATCGACGGAAAATTGAAAGTTGCAATTTTCTAGGCCGATATGGCAAGGAACTATATTCTCATTCTGGTGTAATAATCAAGGACTTTGCTGCAGTAACATGGCTACAGAAGGCGCAATGATATTATGCAGTGCCTGAAAATAGTCCCCTGCTATTGAAAGTTACGAAAGGGGAATATTTTTATATTCTAAACCGCCTTTCCATTGGACATTACAGTCGTAGTTCACTCCCTAATGGTAATGAAATTTCAGTTTATTTCCTATGTTGACACAAATTTACAATTAATCTCATTTCATTTAATGCATCCAAAGCTCAAACTGGATCTGAAAATTACGCACCCGTAGATAGCTGGTGCCCCACGCAGCCCCTTTTTGACTCTCCTTCCAGTTTATTGGCCGTCATTTGTCATGTACAGTGTAAAAGCGGCTTTAAAGTAACCAAGCTGTTTTTAAATCAGACAAAGATGACTGGCAGCATTTTGCCCGCGGTCCGCCAGTTGACTAGCCCTGCTCTAAAGACTCCATAATCCAGCATTGCTGTAAAAAAACATTGGAGTTCAATTGGAGTGATGCAACTCTCTTCCTAAAGGGCTCTGCTCCTAAAGACCTCAATGCAGGGTTCCTACACAACTTTCATTTCAAAATTTCATACTTTTCCAGACTCAAATTTCCAGAATTCCCTGCAGATTATAAGAAACATATTTAACTTGTTCTGATAAATTGTTTTAAAATTCAACTGCGTACAAGTATGTTACATTCTAAACATTTAGTATTGGTGTTTTTGCCTTTTATTAGAATGGGAAAGTGGCTAGACAAGAAGTGAGGTGGGTGAAGGAGGGGGGCAGGATGGGGAAAAGTCCATGAACCAGGACTCAAACTCGGGTCTCCCGAAGCACAACGGCGCTGCATGGCGACACACTTACCCACAATGCTATTGGCACCGACAAGCAATTAACAATTAACCAGAAAATGTGAAAATAGAGCTAAAGTCAAATGTCAGTGATTAATTGGCTGTTAGGTACAGCAAACTTGAAAACACTGATTAAACAATAGGCTAATTATAAATAAAATATTTAGAAATTCTATATTAAAATATTGTGTTTTGTGACCTTAACAAACAAAATGCTAAATCAGACCCACGAGGCAAAACGATAGAATCACGCACATCCAAATTAAATATGGGTGCAGGATCAAATAAATATATCAGTAGCAATTGCTATTTAGCAATTTACCTCGAAACGTCACTCCAATAAATAATGTGAAAGGGAGCTTTTTGGTGTGCGGATCTTTCTCTTTTGCTACTTATTAATTTACCCACGAAATAGGGACAATAGTCTGGAAACGAAAATATTTTTCCGTACTCTGATTTATTTTTCCCATTCTTTTCCAGACCTGGAAATTACTCAAATCAAATTCCATACTTTTCCAAACCCCGTTGGAACCCTGTCAATGACAGAGACGAGCGAAACACAGTGACAAAGTCACTTGTAATGTTTAAGGAACATAACGGATCGACTGCATTCTGTTTAACCACTTACCAAAACCAGTGTTCAGATACAGAAAGAGCTCAGATTATAAGGTTTATCAAAGATCATGGTGAAAACTAATGGTAGATACCGCTTTTATCATTTTTATGGTTGCAGTTTCGGTTAAACGATAAGATGTCATGTTCATTACGTGCAGGTTTAGATCTCACAGAAATAAAAGGCTCAAGGTGGAAAACAAAGAGGCACCTGCTGGTCTTTAACAAAGCTAAGGACGTGGTGATTGGCCATGGGCACGTATGAATCTGGAGCCTGATCTTATCACAGTTTGTCTATTAAGTTATCTGCACACTGAAGCAGGCCATCTGCTTTTCAAGGAAACATTCAGGGAGTTATTGTCGGCAGAGAGTTAGAAATCTACATGGATTATATGTAAATCATGATGTTCTAGCCTTCATATGATTGTACAGTATAATAAATTGATAATGAAAATGTTACTAGCCTGTGCAAAACTCACTGACAAAATGCTAAGTTGTTGCGTTAAGTTCACAAGTCTTTAAAAAAAAAACATTTTAGATGCTCAGCAAAAGCCTTAGTTTTCCTTCAACTCCTCTAAATCTCTGCTATATCTATCTATTAGGTTTGTGTTGTGTCAAAGATGTGTCACTTTCCCACACACACTCATTTTCCCATGCCTGAGAGGGGCCGGGAGGGAGTTGTGTCCCACACGGCCTCTCTTCTGACATTAGAGTAGGAAGTTTATGGACATTAGCGTTCATGGAAAATCTAGAACAGTCTTAACATCAAATTGTTACTGGACAATGAACCGTACCGTTTCCATCGGGACTGAGGTGCCAGGATCATGTTGGGAGCAGTACGGTCCAGTCTTCCAAGCCTCCAAGTCTCCGCAGTCACAGAATCCTCCTCCTGCTGAGGCATGCATCTATGGTGGCAAATTTACAATGTCAAAGCTAATACAGCAACAATAACCTTAGCAAATAGGCTAATAAAACAAATTACTTTCCTGAAACCTTTTATAAAAAAACATCAAAGAGTAAACCGTTACATTTAAAGGGAACAGTGTTTAAAAGAACAGATTTATTTTTAATTAAATTAGCAAAGTTAGTTTATTTTCTATATTTTGTATAACTTGGCGTATACACATTAAAAACAAACACTTGGGGATGTACCTTGTAGCGATGACTTTTGTGCACACTTTTCTGAAAGCATTCCATGCAGAGTACACATGTGGGATCTATTGCACAGTCTCTGATAATAAATACAACAAAAATAAAAAAAACATCAACATCCTCATAGACCAAGGAACAAGGAACTTCAGACTCTGCATAATCTAATTTATAAACAAACAACATGAGTGCTTGATAAACCGGTTAAATAATTTTCTGACAATCGACGAAGTAATAGTTTCGTTGCTGCATTCAACAGGGTTCTATATCCATACTGACCACCATACTGACATTTAAAACTATTTTTAACTAATGTTTTGATTTAATGACTAAAATATCAGGTATTACTCTCAAAAGTTTTTTGTTTAAACCTGCATCTAAGTGTACAGGTTTTCAAACTTACTTCTTATACAATTATTATTAAAAAAAAATATATATATATATATATATATATATATATATATATATATGTATAAAGTTTTCTTGAAATTAGTGTGAAACATCTTACAATATAACTAACATTTCCTGTAATGTGACATCAAATGACTTCCTTCATGCTTGTTATAACACAAATCTGTGTTACACCACAGATATAAAATATTAACAATATGCACCACTGGCATTGATATGAATGGGGGAGATCGCAAAGGTCAGAATGGCCGCTTTAGTCCCGCCTCTTAGTGGACGAGTGGCGGCTAGCTTTGAGTGTACATCGGTTGTACACTCATTATTGCGGTGCATTGTGGGGTTGAATGAGTGCACTCAATTAAGTCCACTATAATTTCAGAGACCACTAAAAATGGATGCTCCCTCAAAAAGTGCACTATTAAAGGGTATAGGGGTCTATTTCGGACACAGCCGTGGAGGCGTTTCAAATATGGTGGTGGAGTGATGCAACTTCATTAAAAGGACTTTGGTTACACTTAGATTTGGCTGATAATAAAAAAAAAATAATTGTAAATTGTGTAATTAAAACTAGTTTGTCCAGCAGAGCGCATTCCATTGTTTGCTACTGGCGACCCAGGTCACTGTGGTGACAGTGAAACCAGCCAAGCCTTTCTCTTCAGTAAGCAGGTCTCTTGTTCAGGCAGTAGCAGACAAGTAGTCAATCAGTGTCTTAACAGTAAGTTCCAAACTAATTTGAAATAAATAACTTACTGTAAAGTTAATAAACAATGACCCCCGAAGTCACGTCTATAAATGCACTATTCGTGTGCAATCTCCCATTTAACAGGGTTAAACTGGCATGCTGTCATTAACTCTGTTGTTGCCACAACAAGAGAGGAGAGCGATGTTGCCGATAACTATTGATTGATAGACATGCTCTTATTTTAAGTGTCTGTAACATGAATAAACACAGTGTGTTTAAAAAGAGCATTTGTCCTGCAAATCGTCTGCTCTGGTGGCAGCTTTTAACAGTCACAAATATGTGACCATAATGGCTCATATGGTTAAACAAGCCTCTATTACTGATTCTAAAAGGACCAATGGCGGAATGATATAAACGGTTTCTGTTTATATACTGAGGGAATATAGCATGGCTGAAAAAGCCTCTCATCATTGAGAGCGTTTACATGCACAGAATAAGCGGATAACTATCAAAAATATGCTTATTGTTGAAATCTGTTTTCATGCGTTTACATGCAAATCAATAAACCGGCTATGCAGACAACTGCATTTACATGGGACTTGGAGAATTGTCAGGTTTCTGGCAGGCAGTGACGTCACCACCTATAGTACATAATAGTCGTTCAAAAAGCCAACGGCATATCTGTCTTAAAGGATTAGTCAATTTTCTTAAAAAAAATCCAGATAATTTACTCACCACCATGTCATCCAAAATGTTGATGTCTTTTTTTGTTCAGTCGAGAAGAAATTATGTTTTATGAGGAAAACATTCCAGGAATTTTCTCATTTTAATGGACTTTAATGGACACCAATACGTAACACTTAACGTTTTTTTTTCAACGAAGTTTCAAAGGACTCTAAACAATTTCAAACGAGGCATAAGGGTCGATTGTCATTTTAAGGGTCGATTGTCTAGCAAACCGATTGTCATTTTTAAAAAATATTATTATTTTTTTTAAAAATAAAAAATATGCACTTTTAAACCACAACTTCTTGTCTATCTCCGGTCCTGTGATGCGCCAGCGCAACCTCACGCAATACGTCATCAAGTCAAGAGGTCACGGATGATGCATGCGAAACTACGCCCCAGGGTTTACAAGAGTAGAGAAAGAGGACCGTTCCGACGTTGTTGTATGTCGAATGATACTAATTAATGTCTTTGTGTCAGTTTATTGTTTAAAATGGTCTGCAAATGTGCGTTTCATATATGTAACACGTGACCTTTCTACGTCACTACGCAATTACTTGAGGTCACGCTGGCTCGTCACACAGCCAGAGGAAGAAGAGGGTTGTGGTTTAAAAGTGCATTTGTTTTTCTTGTCAAAAATGACAATCGTTTTGCTGGATAAGACGCTTATGCCTCGTCTGGGATCGTTTAGAGTCCTTTGAAACTTCTTTGAAAAAAACTGTTAAGTGTTGAGTTAAGTGTTAAGTGTTGGGGTCCATTAAAGTCCATTAAAATTAGAAAAATCCTGGAATGATTTCCTTAAAAAAACATAATTTCGTCTCAACTGAACAAAGAAAGACATCAACATTTTGGATGACATAGCGGTGAGTAAATTATCTTAATTTTTTTAAGAAAATTGACTAATACTTTAAGCTATACTTGTATCTCTTCTCTTGTCTGCAGAACCTGTAAATATAACATGAGCTTCTATTTTCGCAGTTACTCAGCCAACTGCTTTAGTCGAGTGGAGACTTTTATGCGTTACTTTGCGCCTACTTCCACGTGTGATGTTTGTCTTTCACACGCAGAGACATGCGCACATGGACAAAACCATGAGAAAGATGGTTAAGGTGTGTACATGCCACACGAAATTGGACTAATGAGTTTTTTGCTTACACTGTTTATGGGCTTTTCCTGATAAAAGAAAACTTTTTACGTGTTTACATGACCCCGTGTTATTAGTTTATTAAGCATAATCGGTGTACGACTGTGCAGGTAAACGCACTTATTTTCGAGAACCAGAAAGAACTGTTGTATGAATTATATATAAAAGTATACATTTCAATTAAACAAAATCACTAATTTATTGAAGAAACTGTACCAAAACAAGCAGAAGTTGCGCTAAAACAGTGATTGTTTCGGCATCGGCTTTATTTTGGTTCGCTGCTCAAGGTCAATTAAAGTGACAGTGCATTGCTTTTGCCAATAAATGTATGTAAAATAAAATAATGTGAACTTGAGATGTTTGTACTGTTGGTAAGCTGCACTGTATGCGCTGCAAACACAGCAGGTGTCAAAATCACAATAGCCACGCCGGTAAACGGGTTAGGGTAACCCTAACCCTAACCCTAACCCCACGCAGTTAAAAGCCCTTGTAGGCTCTCCTGACTCTGATACAGAAACAGACACAACCCTTATGGCCTCAGGGCTCCAGACTAACTTTTTTCACTAGGAGCACAGTGGCCCCCAATTGAACATTTTAGGGGCACAACCAGAAAATTTAGGGGCGCACACCGTAAATCAACATGCTAACCAAATCTACTAATTTCCACTGTATTATCAATAATTGCTTTAATAATGGATGCAGAAATTACAATAAGCTGTTTCAAATTCAGTGTCACATTTTATTCTGTACTTTTGAAGATGCAACAAGGTAAACTGACAGCACCATCGCTGTCATGACAGTACAAATAGTAAACAGTGGAAACAGTGGAAGAAAAAGTGTTTACGGGTGACTATAGAGTTTCTGTTAGTTCAAAATGTATATTTAGCTCATCCTAGCCAACAGTTATATTCACAAACACTGAAAAGACTAAGATAAGTGCATTAAATGTTAGGCTTTAGTTCTCTAGTTTCACTAGTGTGCTATCTATTAGCCAGGTATTTTCTCAGGTAGGTACAAATTCCTAATAATTCAAAGCCAGGGCTCCAGACTAAGAAAACTGGCAAAAAAAGTAATTGTGAATTAATTTTGTATGACACCAGCATTCTCATGAGTATGTGTGTGTGTTTGCGTGCATGTGCGCTCGCGTCTCATTGATTATTTCATTGATCATTGACGTGCCCCTTCCACGTTTAATGTATAAACGTGTACGGAGGGTGGGGGAGGCAAATTTACTGGTCGCACATGTGCAACTGGATGTAATATTCAGTCGCACACTCTCAAATTTTGAGAAACATTTGGTCGCAGTCTGGAGCCCTGGGCCTGTTTTTACATAAGAGACAATCAGATATAGCGGAATAGAACAGAACAGAACGGAAGGGTTTCAAAACACATTTTTAAATGTTGAAACATTTTTAACTTGACATGTTTACTAAAAATGCAAGACTTGAAGTTGAATGATTAACTAGGAAAGACTTGGGCCGAACTTGCCTTTGAGGTGCATTTCTACTGTGCAAACAGCGAAACATAGCACACCTAAAAATACTAAAACAAACAAACTAGAAAACCAACTCGAACCATTTTTACCCATTCCCTTTCTATTCTAACCTGCAGGAGTAGACCGTCTCGCCCTCTTTAAAGACACGCCCACACTGCTGAGAAGATGAGCCGCTGTCGCACTGCTGTAGCTTTTCCAGGCCAGCATGGGGGTCCTCCCCAAAAAGAAAGCACTCCAGAGGATAAAGGAGGTGTTCTTCCACCTTTTGCTCCTCATCTTGTTGCTCTGTCTCCAGGCAGTAAAGAAGGGGGACCTTCTCACCCAAATAGCTGAGTATTGCAGCCCCTCTGTTTGATGCCTCCCACCATTTCTGGTGGCAAAAGAGAAAGGGCATGAAAGGTAAATTCTTTAGTGAGCATCACTACATCCTACGCACTCCTGTAGGCACTTGAAGTAAATACAGAACAAAATGTTTTACTCAGCAACAGCTACAAAAAGGTTTGTTCTGAACATATCCTGAACTAGGGATGCATATCAATTAAGTAAGGAATAATTGACGACGGGCCATTGAATTATAAGAAAATAATGCACACCAAGGTGGTAATGCGGCACGACGCGAAGCGGAGTGCTGTTACACCGCAGGTGTGCATTATTTTCAAATAATTCAAAGGACCGGAGTCAATTATTCCGCTTATACCACGGTTACCACAAACATTGCTCTGGTGCCTATTTTTAAGACATTTGAAAAGTTAGGTGTGCGGTTTACAGAAAAATAATCAACACCCATAGAACATTTCTCAGCCAATCAGAATGCAGCATACAACAGACCCGTGATATAATCGCGATTAATCTATAGCAGAATAAAAGTTTTTGTTTACATCATATATGTGTGTGAACTGTGTATAATAATTATTTATATATAAATATGCACACATGCATGTATAATTTAAAGAAAAAAATATATTTATGTATTAAGTATTTATATTTATATATAATATAAATTATACATAAATATACAAATGTATATACACATGTAAACATTGCTTAAATATATACATGCATGTGTGTGCATTTAAATATACAAAGTTATTATACACAGTACACACACATATATGATGTAAACAAAAACTTTTATTGTGCTATAGATTAATCGCGATTAATTGATATGCATCCCTATTCTGAACTAATTAGACATTTCTAAATGAGCTTATCAAAAACAACATCTATGGTATTTTCTTTGGTACTTGTTGTGCAATATAGAAACTGAATATCTTTCCTGTGATTGGTTGCAAGTAGTGTTAAACCAACTGTCTCTTGAATGACTAGTTATTTTCAGTCGGTGTATCTTAACCTGAAATTTGGAAAGTGACCAAACAAAGCCCTGCCCTATGCAAATAATCAAAACATTTAAATATTTTAGTGCCTTAATGTGTGACTAGATTCTACCATCATTTATTGCCCATGTATGTATACCACAGTCTGCAAAACCCTTCCTAATAAAACCTCTGATCTGAAGAGAAAGATCAAGGGTCAGTTGTAACACATACAATTTAAGGAATTATTTTCAAAGACAATATCTACAGTGCCAGCTTAAAACACAGTTAACCCCTTTCGTGAAAGCAAATCAAAATGTTGAACCTACATTTTCTGGCTAAAACACGGTGTTCTTGTTGCTCAATTTGTAAAGAGCATTGCATTAGCTGCACAAAAAAATTATACAGTTTAGTGCTAAATGTTTAAACAGGGATGAAAAACCATGTCTTTGAACTATATATTTTTTAAACACTGTTTTAAAGATGATTGTGACATTGCACACGAGACTTTGACGTGCTGTAAACATTTATTCCACTTTGTAAAAATCACCAAGATATTTGAAGTGTTTGGTTCCAAAACGCATTAAATCCATTTTGACTAATTTTGGTAAAAACGCGTTTTCTATACCAAGAAAGTGACAAGATGGAATCCTCTATTTTCTGTTACAAACTTTCACATAGCATCTTTAGGATATAATAACAGTAAAAGTTCAAATCCATATTTTGATTTTCAAAGATTTATTATAAAAAAGTTTTTTTTTCTGCAAAATGCAATAAATGCTTTAATATATTAATTAATATATAAATGTGCATTCATCTTTGCCATGTTATATTCATTTAGTTGACTATGGTATACGCTGATTTAAAAAAATAAACATTAATGGCATTAATCAAAACACTTACTTTACATCATTTGAACTGGTCTATATATGACAAACAACACTGGTCCAGAAACACTTCCTGTTACAGTTTGTGACAGTTATTTTTTTATTTCACATATATAATTATATTTAAGATTTTTGTTTAACTTCAGTTAATTCAGGTTTATATGTTCTGTTGGTTTATTTTATCCCAACGTTTATCTAGTGTTAAAAAACGGAAACAGGAAGTGCTTCTGGACCAGTGTTGTTTACATCCTTTGAAATGGTCTATAGTACACTGTCATTGCTGCTATCATTCTTGGGATGTTGTTGCTTAACTTTTTTTTGACAGCAATCAGCTGTAAAATGTTTTGGTCCTGCTCGATTTTCATTGACTTCGAGTAAATAAAGGGAAAGTTTTTCATAAGATCTCATGGGGTCAATGTGTTAGCATGATGGAAGCTTTATGCTGTCGTGTAAAAACAAGCAACATACAGCACTTCTCCATCGCCCGAGTGGCTTACATTTCTTCTCTGTCACAGAAAACCACCACAGGTTTATCAATGCCATCAAAAGTATTATTTTGTTTTTGTTTGTTTGTTGATTATGAAGTACAAAGTAGATGAGGAAAACTAGGATTCTGTGTGTATTCAACGCACCGCCATTGTTGTTTACATTGTGTGGAATGGTGCACTGTGATTTGTTGAGCGATTTATTGCATTCTGCAGAGAAGGAGAACGGCCGTTTATCGTGTTTTGGAGAAAAGATGACAAAATAACATGGCGGATATCGGATTTTGCATACAATTAAGAACTTACTTTTTAATACTGACCTGATAAAATAATGATTTTGGTGGCAACTCATTTTTTTATATAGTTTATATCACGTTTTAGAACCGAACTATTCATTTATTGTATACCGTCATTCATCCCTAAATTACCAATATGAATTTTGGTCGGGATAATCCAGCCTTATAAACCTTGTAATAAAAAGCATTTGCTAGATGCATAAACAGGAAAGAAGTTATGTGGATTCAGAAAAATAAGGATGTTACTCTCTCTCTCTCAAATATTACTTTAAAAAGACATTTTAGCACAGTACATTACATTTGTGCATTTGCCAGATATACTCATCCAAAGTGACTTACAGTGTTGCAAGGTATACACAAAGGTAACAAAATAAATGTATTAGATTAAAACTCCAAATACCACTGGCAACCTTGCTTTGATTTGGAGTTGAAGTGTAGAGAACAGAATTTACTATTAATTGCAACAATAAAAAAAAAATAATATATAAGAAATTGCTCCCCAAACTTCTTTCTCACAAAAGGTACCTTCACAATCCAAAACATAAATATTGTTGCTATTAATATTGTTGCTATTATTAATAAAAAGCATGTTAATAAAAGCAATACCAATAAAAACAACATTTTGAAACAGAAACCAGACTGGGCTATCTGCAATACTTTACTCAAAATACAAAAAAAAAAAAAAATACAATTGACTTACAAATAAACCCACATAGTGTTGTTAGTTAATATATAAGATACTAAACACTACAAATCAAGCAATTAAGTAGATTTAAGAATAGTTATAAGTATGTAAAGTTAATTCGCTGGTCAGGTCTACTGGTGTTTACAAGCCTAATGGTAAACATTAAACATGAATACACGTCTGAGCAAAATGTTCGCTTTAAATTCTGAAATAACAAAAACTCTGCAAGTGCAACACGCAGAAGCAGCACAATTCATCCACTGCTGAAATCATAATCTGACCCAGAAAGCATGACATTCGATCTTATTCGTTTCAGAAGTGTTAAAAAGCCAAATGTTTTACCGTGCTCAGTAGTACACTGCTCTGCGACACCGCCATGATTCAAATGCCGTAAAGCACAACTACAGCAAGGGCACAACTAGGGCGGTTTTGCGACAGTTTAAAAGTGCGCACGGTCTGGTTTGTAGACAGATATAATAAAGAACGTAAAACAATCTGTGCGGTTTGGGACGCAGCGTATTTTGTTTTCTTGGGCCTTTAGCGCCCCATAGAGGAACAAATAAAATATTTATGGAAAATGCGAATTAAAAGCTTTTAAGATTTGCCTCCTAGATCAACAATGGCGTAAATTTAAGATGGATTTTTATTCATAAACTGCATAAAAACAAAAAATATAAATAAATCACATATACATTAGTCAACATTTTAAGTGGATCAAAACCTTTCATAAAAGTTGTCTAATTTTGTATCAAATTTGAAACCCATTATTGTCTTAGGACAACTTTGATTAACCTTTTTATACCGTCTAATGTTGTGACTAGTGTATTTTATTCATAAAACTTTTTTTATCTATAAACCATGAAGACAATAATGTGTTTATCAAATCTCAATTTATTAAATTATTAAATTAAAATGTTTCTGTATTTGAATCTACTAAAAAAAAAATACCCAGAATTCAGCTCTCATCAAATCTAAATCTCCTGTTATTTTGTTTATCCATAATATATTCACAATTCATTTATAAATGTTGTTGTTTAATTAAATAACACAAACTAATTTTAATTAGAACTGACACAAAACAGACATATTGTATTGGTATTTATGTATGAATGAATGTATGTGCATATGAATATTTGATGTCAAACATTCTCTTGATGACATCACTTCCTTTATTACCTTCTTTTTTCCATCGATGTTTAATCAACTTTTACTTACTTAGCACAGGAAAACAACATGAAGAAGTATATTCTTCTAAAATACGTAGTTACTTTAATGTGTCTCCCAGCAGGTAAGTTTGTACCAGATTGTTGTAGATTTTTTGCTAAAGTTATAAATACTTGCCAGTTTATAATTCTCTCTTATCTTCTCCATCATTTCTCTCTCTCTCTCCACAGGTACCACTTTTGGTAAAACTGTTCAGCAAAGTCCTTCTCATTCAATAAAGGACCAAGATGAATCAGTTACATTCATATGCACACATAATATACCAAGTTATTTCCAAATGCTGTGGTATAAATTGCCCCATAACAGCATGGACTTTAAACTGATGGGAGACCTCAATGGTGAGCAAGCAAACATCGAAACTGAATTTACAAGCAAGATCCTTTTAAAGGGAAATGGAAGAAAGAACGGCACTCTAACAATCCAAAAGCTTAATCCATCTGATAGTGCAGCATATTTCTGTGCAGCATATTACACAATGCTCTGACTCTCCTGTATCTAATACAAAAATGGCACAGCAAAGCTTATCAGCAAAAGATTCAGCCTAAACCTCTAACTGTATTTGTGGGTTAACTTTAGTTCTGTGCCAGTAAGCAGCATTAACTTCTTGCAAAAAAAAAATGAAGGGTACATTTTAACATTTATTATTAATGGGGAAGTTTTAATTTCTGAATCAATATAGTCAAGAAGCTTTGCATTTTGTATCCATATATACCAGTAATATGGATTGTAAAATAAATGTCTAATTTTATTCTCACAGAAAGATGTTATTATTTCATGTTCATATCCTTTACTTGATACTTTTACAGTAGGACTTGTGATGTCACATCCTACCAGCAGCTAGACTTCAAACCTATTCTAAGGTTGGTACACAAGGTCTGTGCTCCTCCAAAATTCAACATGGTTACAACAATTATGTCACTGATTCTGTTACTGCAATGGATCCAAGGTACCTATTTACATTTATCACCATAGCAATTAAAACAATATTTTCTTAAATTCTAATTTATTATTATTTTATTATTATTGCACAGGCACTGCAGGCGCAAGTGATGTTGTTCAAGAGCCTAAAATTATTTGGAACCAAACGGGCACTTCTGCTTCTATGAACTGCAAACAGTATAAGGGTACCTCCTTTTACCAGATGTACTGGTATCGACAGCGACCGGGAGAAACAATGAGACTCATTGTATTCACGTCCCCTTATGCAAAAGCAGAGTTTGAACATGAGTTTGCTAACAAATATGAAGTTCAGAAAAGTAATCCAGAAAGTGGATCTCTCACAGTGAAAAATCTAGATTCAGAAGACAGTGCCATCTATTTCTGTTTGGTGAGTGAACACAGTGTGGTGAAGGCTAGGGAGTGTTGTACAAAAAACATTCAGCACTTTTAAACTTAAACAACAGGTGGCAGTTTTGTACAGTCAATATTTTGGAGATCAAAACTCTTACATTTAAATTAATATTCCAAGGTCAGTTTAAGGTCAAGGTCAGTTTATTATACAGCACTTTTACAATAGCCCTAAGGCTGACCAAAGTGCTTCACATGAGAGGAATACAAAATAAAACACAGAGAAAAATAAAAACGCAAAAAAAAGTATTGAAAACCGCTAGGGAAATTAAATAAGTTTTTAAAAGAGACTTAAAGACAGGGGCATTTCAAATGTCTATGGCAGAGAGTTCCAGACGTCCAGTGGGCCAGCTACTGTGAAAGTATCCTGCGCTAGAGTGAGGGACTAGTACTATTATCCTGTAGCAACTAGCAGCGCCTGATCACAGGATCTTAAACTTCTGGATGGAGTAGATGGGTGTGAAGGTTCAACCTCCTCTAAACATTGAAACATGACGTTTATTGATGTAGAAGAATTTCTTTTGATTGGCAGATAGATCTGAGTGTCATTTGCCGAAAAATGGAAAGAAACACTGTGTTTCCTTAGAACTGAGCCTAGAGTGAGCAACAAGATTGCTGTGAGGAGAATGAGACTTGCAGGACATTGCCGAAGGCATCGAGAGCTGCCAACCAGCAAGCTGGTGCTATGGGAACCAACACATGGCCATCGGTCAAGAGGACGTCCCACGATAACATACGTTGACATACTCAAGAGGGATGCAGGAGCCCAGAGCACCAACGAACTGGCCAGATGCATGGAAAATCGGGATGACTGGAGGCAACGATGGAAGGCTCGTCTGAGGACGACCTAGAGAGAGAGAGCCTAAGGGTATCATGTAAAGAGAAAATATAAAAGGGGCCAAGATAGAGCCTTGTGGAAGACCATAGGATAAGGGTGCAGTAGGGGAGATAAAATTACCCAAATTACAAAATTCTGTCATCAGACAGATATGACTGAAACCAATTCAGCACTGTTGCTTTTAGACCCACACACAACTTAGGTCTAAATATAAGAGTGGGGTGATCGATAGTGTCAAAAGTGCCTGATAAATCAAAAAGAATGAGAATCACAGAATCACCGGATAGATAACCAATAGTTAAATGTCATTTAACACTCTCAATAGGCACACTCAGTGCTGTGAGCAGACTTAAAGCAAGACTGAAAAGTGTCATACAGTTATTTGTCACAAAGTGTTGCAGTTGATTCAATACTATTTTCTCCATAACCTTAGAAATTAACTTCTTACAACCTGAAGCTATTTTAGGGATTTTCGCCTGGATTTGGCCTACCCAATTTCAAAAGCTTCCCATACCCACATGCAGAGGTTTACATACAAAAGTTTGGTATAATTTTACAGGAAACCCTTTGAAATTACATAAAACACTGTTGAACGTGCTAAACATGGTTGTATGTGATGTCAGTCCTCTAAACACAAAAATAAATAGCCACTTTTTGATGTTTTTTTTCTAAAGTTTTTATTTGAAAGTGTATAACTCTGGCCCTGGGTGCCTCAGCTACCTGCAGATAGTTTTGTTTGATTCCAGCAATTGCCAGCTTACAGAGGAAAAAGGAATTTTTTCTCTATCATAATCTATGCAAAAGTTATTTTGCTCCAACTGATGGGAGGAATAATACCCTTTTTGTATACAATTTCTGCCTAAAAAAGTGTCCCCATAACCACATACAGTGGAATAAGTGCAATTTCTTTATATCATTTTAAAGAAAACCCTTTGAAGTTACATAAAAAGCTGCTGTTTGTGACAAACATTGTTATTTATGTTGTTTTTCATATGATGAAACGTCTCGGTTACATATGTAACCCTCGTTCCCTGAAGGAAGGGAACGGAGACGTCACGTCGTGACCGACGAATTGGGAACCGCTTCGCGGGTGACCTATCTGCTTCGAGAAACCTTTAAAACGCCAATGAACTTGGCATGCAGATAATTGCATCTGCCGGCGCCGCCCCGCCGCACAGCTATTTAATGAGCGGCAGGTGCAGTTATCAAATCAGCTATTTTTTGCTGAGAAAGCTGGACAGAAGGAAAGGGTCCGGCCGATATCAGCAGTGGAACAGCAAACTGTGGCGACGGGACGTGACGTCTCCGTTCCCTTCCTTCAGGGAACGAGGGTTACATATGTAACCGAGACGTTCCCTTTCAGTCGGTCACTACGACGTCACGTCGTGACCGACGAATTGGGAATCCCTACCAAAGCGCCACTGAAGCTGACCCTTCCAGTGCCTGCATAAACCCTCCGACTCTCCTCTTTAAGGGAACGGAAATGGGGTTGAAGCAGAGGCCGGTCACTACTTGTTCCTTAACCCACGATAGTGACTAGGCGAACTGGGAAGCGAACTCGTCAGGCGGGACTAAGATCGCTGCGGAAGAAAAACCCTCTAGGGGTCTACCACTAAGGTGATGGATAAAAAGACACGAGGTCTATAAAAATACACTCTCTTAGCAACACTAGAGAGGCGCGGAACGAACTCCGCTAAGGGAAACGTGGTAAATCATAAACTTTCCACGGAAATACTCACAAAGAAACCACTAGGGGGCGCAATGTGGGCGCTAGCCTCACCCAGATAGTCAAGAATACATCTAGTGAGAGGCTGGCAGCCGATGCTCCGCAACATCGGTCACCAAGCGGTGGAAAAGACAAAAAACATTTTTTGTAACGTTTTTGCCTTAATGGCCTTCCATAATGGTGCGGTTTCTGCGCAGCCAAAAAGAAAGGCTCCAAGCCGACACAGGAGCCGTTCCTCGATGTTCTCACTGATCTGACGAGAGAACTCGAGAGGATACCGGCTCAACACGAACACTGTAGAATCTAGTGAACGTATTAGGTGTCACCCAGCCAGCAGCTCTACAAATATCTGAAAGCGAGGAACCACGAGCCAAAGCCCAAGATGAAGCCACGCTTCTGGTTGAATGGGCTCTCAAACAAAAAGGGCAAGGAATGCCCTGTTTCTCATATTTCAGGGCGATTGTGTCTACAATCCAATGAGACATCCTCTGTTTAGTGACAGCTTTCCCTTTCTGCTGACCACCGTATCAGACAAAGAGCTGTTCTGAGGTCCGAAAGCTTTGAGTGCGATCCACATACACACGTAGTGCACGTACAGAACATAACAAAGCCATAGCTGGGTCTGCCTCCGAAGGCAGCGCTTGAAAAGTCCACCACCCAATCTCTAAAGGGAGTGGTGGGAACTTTAGGCACGTAGCCCAGCCGGGGTCTCAGTTTAACGCTGGATTCAGCCGGCCCGAACTGAAGGCACGAATCGTTGACCGAAAATGCATGAAAATCCCCTATCCTTTTAATAGAAGCCCATGCGAGGAGCGTCAAAGTTTTCATAGTGAGAAACTTGACGCTCACCGTCAGCAGAGGCTCGAAAGGGCAGTGCTGAACTTTCAGCACCATGGACAAGTCCCAAGGAGGAATAGAGGGAGGCGCGAAGGATTCAGCCTCCGTGCCCCTGTTAAAAACCTAATGACCAGATCGTGCTGACCCACAGATCTACCGTCTATAGGTGCGTGATGCGCGGATATTGCCGCGATATCTACTTTAATAGTAGATGGTGACAGCCTCTTCTCCAAGCGGTGCTGGAGATATGAAAGCACAATACTGATCGAGCATTCTCGGGGGTCCTCTCGCTGAGAGGTACACCAAACAACAAACAGGTTCCATTTCAGCGTATACGCCTGTCTCATAGACGGTGCTCGCGCTGCAGCGATGGTGTTAGATACCGCCTGGGGTAAACCACCTAAAACCTCCGCGCCCCGTCCAAAGACCACACATGGGGGTTCCACAGATCGGGGCGAGGGTGCCATAATGTGCCAAGGAGTCAGCCAGGGAGGGACTGTCGCGAGGAGAGTGAACTCTGTAAAACCAATTCCTAGTTGTCCGCTACGGCGCAACTAATAGAATGCGCTCCTCGTCCTCCCTGACTTTGCACAGTGTCTGCGCAATAAAGCTTACTGGGGAAAACCCCGCGGCCAGCTGTGTGCCAGTGCATCCACGCCGAGTGTTCCTTCGGATAATGAATAAAACAGGCGACAATGGGTTGTTTCTGAAGAAGCAAACAGATCTAACTGCGCTCTGCCGAAACATTTCCAAATCAGCTGAACCGACCGGGGGTGGAGTCGCCACTCGCCGGAGCGCGCTGCTCGTGAGAGCGCGACTGCCGCTGTGTTCAGCGACCCCGACATGTGAATGGCACGAAGAGACCTCAGATACTTCTGACTCCAGAGGAGGAGAGACGGGCGAGATGCGACAGGTGACGAGAGCGCAGACCGCCTTGGCGATAGATATACGCTACAGCCGCAGTGTTGTCGGTGCGCACTACATCTTAAGCATCAAATCACGTTGACGAAACGGACGAGCGCAAGATATACAGTGCACAGCTCGAGGCAATTTATGCTAATGTCGCTGGAATTTCGAACAGACCCCCGAAGCGACGAGCCCGCCGTACGTGGCTGCCCACCCCGTGGTAGAGGCATCTTTGCCAACAATAGCATGCCTGGAGACCTCTCAGTGGCACCCGCACCCTGAGAAACGCTGGGTCTGACCACGGGGTGAAAGTGTGACGGCATCTCGATGTAATTATAATACTGTGAAAGCCGGTGAGCCACGCTCTCCTCGGGACTCGGTCATAAAGCCAACACTGAAGCGGTCTCATATGGAGCAGCCCGAGCGGTGTCACGGCCGCGGCTGCTGTCATATGCCCCAGAAGTTTCTAAACTTATTTCAGTGGAACCGCAACCCTGCCTTTAAATGTTGAGGCAAGCCAGAATTGACTGAACACGCGCTTCTATGAGACGTGTTGTTAAATCGACCAAATCCCGTTACTTTCCGAGAAAAGAGATTCTCTGCACGGGGCAAAGTTTACTCTTTCCCCAGTTGGCCTGAAGACCGAGACGAGCGAGGTGTTTAAGTACACGATCTATGTGTGTGCACAGCATCTGACGAAACTGAGCTATTATGAGCCAATACGCCAAAACGCAAACACCACTCTCTCTCTCTCAGGGGCTGCAGTGCGCCATCCGCAACTTTCATGAAGACAGAGGGAGAGAGAGAGAGAAAGCCCGAACGGTGAGACTTTGTACTGATATGCCCTCCCCTCGAACACAAAGCGGAGAAACGGCCTGTGTTGGGGGAGTATGGAGACATGAAAGTACGCGTCCTTCAGGTTGAAGGCTGCGATCCAATCCTATGGGCGGATGCATTAAAATATGCTCCTCTGCGTAAACATTTTGAACAGCATTCTGTGAATGTGAATTCTGTGAATTCTCGATTCAGTACGCGCAGATCTAGGATCGGAAGCAACCCGCCACTCTTCTTGGGTACAATGAAGGGCTGTAATGCCCCGAATTTATCTCGGCTGGAGGGACCGGCTGGATCGCGTCCTTTCGCCAATAGGACAGCAATCTCCGCACGCAGTACGTGCGCATCGACAGCCTTCAACGTGGTGAAGCGAATGCCTGAATATTTGTAAGGTAGCCGGGCAAATTGAATGCGTAACCGAGACGGATCGTGCGTAAAAGCCAACGCGACGGGCTGGGAAGCTCTTCCCAGGCCCCCAGATACCGAGCGAGAGGAAATTACCGGCACGATGTGTGTACCCGTGGCGAGCGGAGACGGGGAGCTCAACGACGCGTGCTCTTTGGCCGCATTGTGAGATGTTGTGTGTAATGAAACACTCACCCGAAACCGCTGATGGATGCTGAGCAAAGGCTCCTTTGTAGATGTCCCGCTCGACACATCCGCTGGCGAAAGAGGAAGAGGAGAACTCAGGGTTTTGAGCCCGTCCGAAACTCCTATATGCCTCCGGTGATCTGGAGAAAGAAGAGGAATTCGCTCTTTGAGGTTAGTGGGTGCCGATTGAAGTCGGCGGAACACAAAACGAAACCAAGGATTCCCCACCCGGCCCTCCTCCGGGGTGGGGGGGGAGAATGATGCTTTCACCATCTCCTGAAGAGCGATCCTCTCCATCTTCAGATCGCCCGACTCAGAGCCGCTAAGTTTCATTTTCCACCTCTGTAGCGGGCTGAGTGGGCGGGTGTACTGCTTACGACAGGTTCCTCAGAGCTGCCGGGATGAAGGAACAAAAAAAGCCGTAGCAGGACGCCCTCGGCGAAAAGCAGACCAATATACTGACGTAACGGAGGGGGCAGCTAGGCTCCGACGTGGCATGATGCCTCAGTCTGCTCTAAAGCGGCCGATCATTGTTGGACACTCTCAGCCGCGTCGCCGAAATGGCTGGTCTAAAATTGAACATTTAGGACGATTATTAACGACCTACTTAATGCCCGCAAGACACAACCAGAGATGGCGTTCCTGGACCACCGGGGGTGGGCATAGCACGTCCGGCGGCCTGTGGGGTGAACCCAGTCGCACGTAGCGCCAGGTCAGAGCCACACAGGATTTTTTAGTTGCCGGACCGTGACCTCACCTGTGCAGATCCTTCAGTGCCTTAGCCTGGCGGACCTGCATCACGCCATGGCGCGCACGGCAGAGGCCGCCTCTCACAAGCCCGTGGGTCTGTGAGGGGAGGGAGGCTGGTCTCTTGGAGCAGCAACCTTAGCGGCCCCGCCGTCAGGAGAGGTGAGAGGTGATGGCTGAACGATCGGTTCCGGGAGGAAAACGAGTTTTCCACGACCGTGTCAACCAACATGCACCCCGGGAAGAAAGGCACAGAAGGTCGGGGCTGTTCTTGCAGTCCTGAGGTGCCAATCATCTAGGCGGGACGGTGCGGTGGGGGAGGAGCTCTCCGCTCCACGCAGACCGTCTCCGCGCTCCCGAGCGTACATGGCCGCCACTCGGGGTCGAGCACGGAAGCCCCTACCCAACCCGAAGGCAGGAGTGGGTCCGAGTCGGCGACCGAATAGACGACCCCCTCTCCGATGCTGTGACAGACATAGAATCCTCGTGAGGACTGAAAGAGGACGAGAGCGCGTAGAACACGCGCCACCCGTCTCTTACGGCACCTCTGGCTGTGGATGGGGGTGCTGAGAGTCACTGGACGAACCAGCTAACCGATTCAGCACCGTTTATACGGAGATAAGATTTCCGGAGTTTTGCCACCGCACCTTGAACGGGGCTCCGCAACGGAAAAACAGGGGTAACGTTCCCGGAGGTACGAAACCCGTCTCCGCCATCCAAGAGGTTCATGCTCTCTTAGGAGTATGAACCCTCCACGATCGCAGCCTCAGCATACACTCTTGCGCACGAGAGAAAATGATCGAGGCCACCCGGGGACCCATACATTTGCCGCATCCAGAAACACGGACGGAAAGACATCTTTAAAAAGACGCTCCCGTCTCAGTGCAAGTGAAATGCTGTCTTTAAAAAGACGCAGAACACCGCAATACTCTTTTAGAGGAAATACTCTTTTAATGTGCTGATGTTGATGAAGCACACAGGGGAACGGCTACGCACACACTCAACTAAGAGTGAGAAAAAAGTCAAAAAATTAAAAAGAGAGGTGGAACACCCGCGAGCCTCCGCTGAAATGCCTTTGCCCAACCAAATCGAACACGCAGAGTTCTCCAAAGAGCAGAGAGTAGCTTCTCGTGAGCAGTCAGTCTGCCAGCTTTCGAAGCTAAAAAGCTGATTTGATAACTGCACCTGCCGCTCATTAAATAGCTGTGCGGCGGGGCGGCGCCGGCAGATGCAATTATCTGCATGCCAAGTTCATTGGCGTTTTAAAGGTTTCTCGAAGCAGATAGGTCACCCGCGAAGCGGTTCCCAATTCGTCGGTCACGACGTGACGTCGTAGTGACCGACTGAAAGGGAACACCAAATTTTCTTTTTTTGTGTTGTAAACACTAATTTGAAAGTAACTCTGGTTCTGGGTGCTCTAGCAGACGGCAGACAGTTCTGGTTGTTACCAGCAGCAAACACCCAAAAAAAGAATGAACTCTTAAGCATGTCGCATTCAAAAGTTATTCTCATTTTACTGAAGGGTGTGAAAATAAATTTTTCATATAAACATTATTTTTTTGTTTTGCACATATAATAAATAGCGAGGTATTAGTCATGCACACAACCTAAGAAAATGCTGTGAATGGACTCATTTTTTAGAGTAGGACCTAAAATAAAAGATGGTGTAGCATTTGTGGCTATCTGTGCTATCTGAGGCTGTTCACGCTCAAGTTTCACATAAATTTACAAAAGACAATTTTTTACCTTATTATTCATTCAACGATTGTTGGATATGTGTTGATAATAGATAATGATGTTGTCTTATTCCTGAGAATGAGCTTTCATTTGATATAAGACTTGCCCATGTTTGTCATATTTATAAAATATGAAATATGTGAATATTAATGGTAAAACAGAGATTGGCCAAAATGTTTTAGGATTGACGGGTCCAGTAAAGGCTTCTTGAGTAGAGGGTTGAACAATGGGACTTTAAGATTCGCAGGGGCGGAGCCTGTCAGAAGGCACTTATTAATAAGAGATACCAAACAAGGCCCAACTGAGGCAAAAATTAATTTTGAGAATTTAGGATGTGTAATATAGTAAGGGCAGATGGAGGGTTTTAACTTTTCAATCACTTCTTTCACGTCCTGTAAGTCAACCGGTTTAAAAGCAAGAGGCAGAAAATAATGATGGAGTATGAGAGACATATAAAATAGGGCCCACACTAGGTCTTATATCTGTAATTTTGTCTTATATCAGTAATTTAATCACTGAAATATCTCAAGAAGGCTTCACACAGAGTAACAGAGGCAGCCGGTGAGAAAATGACGGAGGGATTCACAATCAATTGAATAATAGAGAAAAGGCACTTGGTTGGTTTCAAGTAAATTAGAAAAATAATGCTGTTCTCATTGAATTAGCTGCAGATTGATAAGATGAAAGAGAGTCTCTGAACCTTTAAAGAGAAACATACAGGGCTCTATCATACACCCGGCGCAATGCGCGATGCAAGTGTCTTTTGCTAGTTTCAACCCAGCGCAATTATCATTTTCACGTTTAGCGCCACATTGTTTAAATAGCAAATGCATTTGCGCCCAATTTTGTGCCCAATTTTTCTGGTCTGAAAACGAGTTGTGTTCAGGCGCATTGTTGGCGCATTGCTATTTTGAGGCAACTAAAACAAACTACGCCCTTGACCAACTAAAACCTGGTCTAAAGTCAAAAGTCAATATGTTATTTAAAGAGCGCATTAGTAATATGCGCATATAAACAGGACGACAACGCGGGTTTGCTTATCACATACATGAATGCGCACCTGCACAAAATCGCTTTTAAATATAAAAGATTAAAGGATTGAAATATAAAATATTATTATTAAGTCTCTTGAACATAAATGAGGACCGATTATGAGACATTAGAAGGCGTAAAGAGCTGCTTCACCTGTAGCCTGCAAATAAATGCTTTGCTTTAAACCAATGCATCTATTTTTAAATGTTTTTAAAATGCTACCCTACGGATTTATTGTATATTACAGCAATTAAAAGCCTGCTCTTTGTATTCTATGACTGAAAGAAAAATGCTTTTAAGGTTTTAATCTAAAAAAATTAAAATTTCAATAAAAATGAAAACAACAAATTTTTTTAACATTATGCTTAAACTGGTGGTCTTCTTCCTATTTTCCCTATTTTTTCATTTTACAAAGTCTGTCATCTAAATAGGGATTAGACATAGTGCCAGCGCAACTGGCTTTTAAAAGGGATGAGAGATAAGACTCTCATTGGTTTATTGCACGTTACGCCCAAAACACACCTATTACTCATTAGGTGAATATGAACAACCCTTTTCGACCGTGCACTCGGTGTACAAACCATTTTTCCCGTTGTTAAATTAGTAAAAGTGGCATTGGACACGCCCATTTAGACCATGCGCTTTAGACAATGCCCTTAGATAGTTAAAATAGGGCCCACAATCTGTCCTTTTTCTATTGTCTTTCGGCCTTTCTACAGTTTTGTCTAAGAAGACGGAGACCAAGTTTTTCCACAGTTTAGACTTTGGACTGCATTTGAAGGCTTGAGGGGAGCAGTTGAGTTAGCTACCTCAAACCAGACAGAGCTTAAAGGAATAGTCTACTCATTTTCAATATTAAAATATGTTATTACCTTAACTAAGAACTGTTGAATCATCCCTCTATCATCTGTGTGTGTGCACGTAAGCGCTGGAGCGCGCTGCGACGCTACGATAGCATTTAGCTTAGCCCCATTCATTCAATGCTGCCATTTAGAGATAAAAGAGTAACTATATTTTATGGCGTAATAGCACTTTTGGGAGTACTTCGACTCGGCGCAGTAACACCCTCCCTCTCCCATTATGAGAGTGAGAAGGGGAGCGGACTTTTCAGGCGAGTCGAAGTACTTCCAAAAGTGCTATTACGCCATAAAACATTGCAACTGACGAATTAATTAAAATTTAGTTGCAAAGCCTGCATGACAAGGTTTATGGTTCATAATCAAAAGTTAATTCAAACAATTGAGGGTAGAAGGGCCTTTGCATGTATTTATGTGCAAGAAGACAGCTTGAAGGTATCATACTGAATAAAATGCTTTTACATACAAACCATGAAATTGTTTCACCTCTAGATGGAAAGTGGTTGCATTTCCTGCCAACATTTATAACAGATGGTTTGAGATATGTTTCTTTGTACCTAAATACTGCAACTGTCTGTATCTAGCAATGGAGGATTTATTAAAATGATATCCACACTTTACGTATGCATTTATACCTGTCATTAAAAAAAAGTTTATTACCAGCTCACATTAATTATAAATATATGAAATATTTACTTTAATCCTTTACATTTTGTTGGAACTTAAGTTTATCCAATAACGATAATCAAAACCCATCTTGTAATACGTGATCAACTACATGACATTATGCACTGTATAGTTTGTTATTCAAATATTCTAACCCAAAACCCAACACAAATATATAATTTTTAATGTTATTATTTAAGTCAGGTGTCTTTTTATTGAAACACTGCTGTATTTACTGTAAGTTGATTTGCTAGTCACTTTCAACCTTTTGATGTCACATCCTGTACAACAGCAGCAGTTTTAATCAACCCACATTAGTGCAACACGTTACACTCTAGAATCCAACATGATCAGAACTACAATTTTATTAATTATAATTTTGGTTTGGTGGCAAGGTATCTACACCCTGAATGCAAACATCTCTTTCTTTTTTATTCTTCACTTTATTCTTTAAACTATTAAACTCATGTACTCTATTTTTGCGCAGGTACTGCTGGTAAAAATGATGTTGAGCAAAATCCTACTGTTATTTATAAACCGAAAGGGAGTTCTGTTCAGATAAACTGCACGCAGAATAAGGGTTCAACTTACAGACTGATGTATTGGTACCGACAACGCCATGGAGAAACTATGATGCTCGTAGCGTTCACAACCACTTACAGCAAACCAGAATATGAAAACTCTAAGAAAGATAAACTAGAGGCCAATAAATCTGAACCTGAGAGTGGATCTCTAATTGTGAAGGATTTAGAGCCAGATGATGATGCCATATATTTCTGTTCAGTGAGTGAGCACACAGTGTTTCAAAGTCTGGGGAGAGTCTACAAAAAACAGGTGTCTTAAAAAATCAACAAATAGAGTAAAACATTGATCAACAGGGGGCAATGTGTCTCAACACATGTTCAGCCTGTTGCAGTCTGCAAAATTAATGTGTTGCTTATTACTATCATTTTCATTTGCATTTACTCTTTGTCTCATTATTAATTTACAGTTTGGTGCGCTTCATATTTAACACTAAATTTATGGTTAGACCTTTACATCTAAAGACTAAATTATGAACTTTAGTTTTCAGAAAACCACGAAATTACGTACCTATAGTCACATAATTTTTTTATTCTTTTTCGTGATACTGTCACAAATTTCTGCGTTTTTCCGTGATCGTATCACAAATTTCTGTTTATGTGTCATTGTCACGTATTGGTTACTCAACTCTTTTGTCCTATTTTCTTACTATTTTCGCTTACCAGTACCAGGCCTAATTTTCTGTGTTGAAATTTTCAGATTTATTCTAAATGCATTGATTTTATTTTGACAAATTAAAAGAAAAAGTTTTTTTGCATTTTCCATTCATGTTCAATTGGGGTCATTTTTACCCCCAAAGGGCGTCTTTTGGTAAATTTTTACACACCTTTAGAATGACCGAATCAAGCCCAGTGTTTTTATATGAATATTGATAGATAGTCTAGAAAAGTATCAAAATCTTATTCCACTGAGATGAAGGGAACAATGTTTTTTAACAAAAAAAGTGGCTTGGGGGTAAGATTGACCCCAAGGGACTTATCAGGGTTACGTCATATTTATTTTTATATCCAAAATACATGCTTAATTGCACATTTTGACAATATCAGAACTGACTTGTGACCCACCTGTTTACTGCTTCAGTTTACATCACTTCCTCCTGCTTGTGCCTATATGTAATTCATAGCAGAGACATATAGTACACAGAGCAAACAATGAACTCTTTCTTTAGCATATCTGCATCTCTGCTGTGGTTAACAGGTAAAGACAAATTTGGACTTACTTTAAAACTACATATTATACAACTTACTTAATCTAAACATTATTATGCACTTCTTTTTTCTCTACAGTTGTCTGTCTTTGTAATACTGTTGACCAGAGTCCTGTTGACCTAATACAGAAACAAGATGAATCTGCTGTTATCAAATGTGAACACAAAATACCAAGTTATAACCGACTGCTGTGGTATCAACAAAGTCAAGATATATTGGGATTCAAACTTATGGGATATCTCTTTTATAAGGATGAGAATAAAGAGCTTGAATTTAATAAAACTATCAAACTGGATGGAGATGCAAGGGATAAAGGCACTCTGACTTTTAAATCTATCACACTGTTAGACAGTGCAGTGTATTTCTGTGCAGCTTATTACACAGTGCTCAATATCACTTCTGTCTGTACAAAAACAGTTTCTTTCAAAAGTCTTGTATAAAGCATATAACACCTGTGTTTGTTGATTCAGTTCCAGTAATAAAACACAGTATGTCTACCCCAATTAAAAAAAGAGAAGGGATTGTAAACTGGATAAAACCCGATTTAAAATAATAAATGTTGTAAAATATTTTTTATTGTTAACAATGCATTAACAATGTGCATAGAACTTAAACAGTTACAGAAAACTGATCAACAGGGGGCAATCTGATTCCACATTATTTCCACATGTTCGCAGCCGTCTTCCATTTAAGGCGGAGTCCACAATGTTTGAAAAACGCTTTGGAAAAGGATACGGGCCGACTACCAAAACACACTTATAGCCAATCAGCAGTAAGGAGCGTGTCTACTAACCGACATACTTGCCGGGTTGCATATGTGTGGGGCGGGTCTATCAACAGAAGGTCCAGATTCTATTGGGGTAGGGGCGTGTTTGTTTAGGTGATTTCAAATATCAACATTGGCTTTCAAACATCATGGACTCTGCCTTTAAGTAATGCAATTAGGACTTTACGTTTGAATTATTGTATTGCATGAATTAGCCAGAACAAATTCTATGTAAAACTGACATTTTCATTGTGTCTAAACTGTACTTGAATAACTAAGGAGCAAAAATAATTTGCCACTGAGTTTTCAATACTGAGCTTTCAAAAAGGTAACCAAGTAGATTCACATGTCATCATTTTACCTTCAAAATTAAAAATTACAAAAAAGTTTTGTAGTTTTAAAGCTATCTTGTGATTTTTGGCCCAGTCCTGTGTCAGTGAGCGTTACCCAGCACTGCACCTTTGGATATCTCCCTCATCTTATCAGTCTATTAGTAGAGGTGGCAAAATCTGATTTGGTTATGTCTGGTAGGGTAGACATCCAAAATATGCAGTGGAAGTAGTCGACAGGTAGGCTAGATGAGGACTTGATACACACTCATAACCATTTGGAAAGTGCAAATTGGGATGCAGAATGAGCAAGTCAATATCGCTAGTGGCACATTACATTATACAGTAGGCTTAGAAGGTCACATGACCCAAGCTGACTGTTAACTGTTGGCTGACGCATTAACCACTAAAACCTGAAATGAAACTAGAAGCAGGTGTCATTTTAACTTCACATCCAGGGGGGGGGGGGCAGTTCATGAGACACCTTACAAAGCACAGGATGTTTAGTGGTGTGACATCTTTTTTAGCCGACTTTCTCTGACCAGCACAAGTCAAGATGATCAGAGTTTGTCTTATTGTTGCTGTCACAGTGCTCTGGCTAACAGGTATTATTTCATTTGAGTACAAACTAAATGGCTAATGCAATTGTTCAGCCTATATAAACAATTTTGTTGTGGTGATGATTTATTGTTTTTACATACTCTTTATTTTTTATTACAGGCTCTGTCTGTGGTAACACAGTCACTCAAAGTCCTTCAGATTTATTTGAGAAAAAAGGAGTTAATGTCCAGCTTGAGTGCAAACACAGCATATCAAGCTACAATGTGATACTCTGGTACAAACAAACCCCCAGCCATGGATTAACATTAATGGGACTTCTCTTTCTTAGTTCTAATCAAACAGAGGATGATTTTAAAAACAAAATTGATTTGAAAGGAGATGCAACCAAGTACGGTCATCTAGTCATAAAAGATCTGTCTGATAATGACAGTGGAGTGTATTTCTGTGCAGCTAGTATGCACAGTGGTATAGATAGTCAAAACCTCAATACAAATAGTCTGTGATCTCTAATGCTATTACACGATTCAACACATCAACTACGTATCACCTACAGAAGGGTACAAAGTTTGATTTGCTGCCAGCATTTGAGGAACTGATGAACTTCATCACAAAACAGTAGAGGGAGCTATATGTCCATTATTATTAAATCAAAACAGCATTGAAAATGCACATCTCTTGCATTTTAATTTTGAACAAATTAAAGTCCTTTATCAGTTTTGTGTATAAAACACTAGTTTCTAGATTAGAAACATTCAGAAAAAATAATATGAAAATGCAAATATCTTATCTATTTTCAGAATTCATCTTTTATAAATCTGAATAAAATTTAAATACAAAGTAATGGTGAACTGCATCTTCATAGTTTTATCTCACAGCAACTAACCAACATTTGATGTCAGTGCCAAAAGATGAAATTATTTCCTTCTGCAAGTGTCTCCTGAATTTCATAGTATCATTTATAAAACAAACATGACTGATATTTCTTTAACTATTTATATTTTTATATTTTACCTTACAAATCTGTCTAATGAAAACTTTTAGTTTGTACAAAGTTTTTGATGTGAGCACTATTTTTTGTGTTACATTAACATAATTAATATGTACAGTATGGTCTCTTACAGCTGCCTAATGTATGACAACCCAGAACCTGAATTTTATTTACAAGATCAAACAGATTAGCTACCGAAGAATTATACAAAATCTAATGAAGAAAATACAGTTTGCAGATGTATCAGCTCAAGACAAAGATTGTTACTTCTTTCATTTATATTGATCTTTATATACTATGGCAAATTGCACTTTATCATATAACGCCCATTTGTTTTGCAATGTAAACTGTGGTTTATTGCACTTTATTATTTATTAGCATTTTGCCATGCTTGACATATTAGAACACACTTGTGACCCACCCATTTACGGCTTTAGTTTACATCACTTCCTCCTGCTTGTGCTCTTAATTCATAGCAGAGACACATAGTACACAGAGCCAACAATGAACTATTTCTTTAGCATATCTGCATCACTGCTGTGGTTAACAGGTAGACACATTTGGACTTTCTTTTAATATACTTTTGTATTATACAGATTATTTTAATCTAAACATTACTACGCACTTCTTTATTTCTCTGCAGTGGTCTGTCTAGGTAATACTGTTGACCAGAGTCCTGGTGACCTAGTAAAGAAACAAGATGAATCTGCTGTAATCAAATGTGAACACAAAATACAGAACTATGACCGAATACTGTGGTATAAACAAAGCCAAGATGTGGTGGGATTCAAACTTATGGGATATCTCTATTTTAAGGATGAGAATACAGAGCCTGAATTTGATAAAACGATCAAACTGGACGGAGATGCAAGGGATAAAGGCACGCTGACTATCAAATCAGTCAAACTGTTAGACAGTGCAATGTATTTCTGTGCAGCATATTACACAGTGCACTAAATCATTTCTGTCTAATACAAAAACGTCTCTTTCTAAAGTCTTGTTTGAAGCATATTTACCACCTTCTCCACACCTGTGGGTTTTGATTCAGTTCCAGTAATAAACACAGTATGTCAATGCCTGGATAAAAATATAACAAATGATCTTAAACCAGATTAATTTATAATCTAGATTAAAAAAATTAATAAATGCTGTAACCATTATTCATTGTTACCATTGTATTAACTAATGGTTGTGCATAGAACTGCCTATAACAAACTATAACTATAACAAAAAACACTGATCAACAGGGGGCAATCTGATTCCACATTTTTGCAGCCTATTATATGCAACTTATCTCTCATGAAGTAATTACTCAGCCACGTCTTTACCTACACTTCAACTTATCACAAGTCATAACTTAAAATAGTAGGTTAAATGGATTCAAGTTGTACCCCCCCCCCCCCAATAAAAAGAGACTTGTAGAGGATTTTGCATCAAAAAGACCATCAAATTGGTTAAATACCAATAAAATGACTAAAGTGACATTTGTGAAATTAAGGCATTTCATTAACTGACTAATAACATTTTCATTGCTATTAAACAGAAATTGCTCCACCTAAACATAAGAGCCTGATAAAAAATATGCTAATTTACAAGAAAACATTTTAGACGGAATTCTTTAGTTTTAGTTTTACTTTTCTCTTTGCCAAGCTTGACATATCAGAACAGACCTGTGACCCACCTGTTTACTGTTTCGTTTACATCACTTCCTCCTGCTTGTGCCTATGTAATTCATAGCAGAGACACATAGTACACAGAGCCAACAATGAACTCTTTCCTTAGCATATCTGCATCTCTGTTGGGGTTAACAGGTAATAATAGACAAATATGGATTTACTCTAAATATTCTTTGATTTTATACAGATTATTTTAACCTAAACATTACTTTACTCCTTTCTCTGCAGTTGTCTGTCTATGTTACACTGTTGACCAGAGTCCTGGTGACCTAATAAAGAAACAAGATGAATCTGCTGTAATCAAATGTGAACACAAAATACAGAACTATAACCGACTGCTGTGGTATAAACAAAGTCAAGATATGTTGGGATTCAAATTTATGGGATATCTCTTTAATAAGGATGAGAATAAAGAGCCTGAATTTGATAAAACGATTAAACTGGACGGAGATGCAAGGGATAAAGGCACGCTGACTATCAAATCAGTCAAACTGTTAGACAGTGCAATGTATTTCTGTGCAGCATATTACACAGTGCACTAAATCATTTCTGTCTAATACAAAAACGTCTCTTTCTAAAGTCTTGTTTGAAGCATATTTACCACCTTCTCCACACCTGTGGGTTTTGATTCAGTTCCAGTAATAAACACAGTATGTCAAGCCTTATAAAAAAATAAGAAGAAAGGAGCATAAACCAGATTAATTTATAAACTAGATTCGAAAAAAATAAATAAATGCTGTACCATGGGCGTAGATTTAGGGTGGGACGCTAGGGACATGTCCCTAGCAATATTCAGGGAAGACTGAATTGTCCCTAGCAATAATTTCGACCAAACAATTAATCTGTATTTATATATAACCACTGATGTCCGTCTTATTCTTGTGTTTTCTATTTTTTACTTATTATATTTTTTTCAGGAATCATTTAAATGAGATTAGAAATCTTTTGCAATCCCGTTCTGTAAAAATTACGCTCTATGTGGTACACAAACGGTTAACAGCTTTCGTTCTCTGCTATGCCCGCCTCCGTAGCTCACATCGCTAATATGATTGGCTTTGCAATTCTTTAGTCCCGCCTCTCTACTCACATTGCTAATATGATTGGATTAGCATTTCTTGAGTCCCACCTCTCTAACGCACATCACTTGATGGGCTTGTCTTTACTCGCTACGTGTGATAGGATGGTTTCACTTTGTACAACGCGCCAAAGTTCACTCAACAAGACGCGCGTGATTAATCGGGCTACAGGTAAGTGAGGAAGAAAGTATTATTATACCCACTGTAAGTGTTTCATGCACAAGGACAGTGTTTTCACCAATACACGACAATCCCATGTTAACCTGAGGAGTTACAAACTTTTGTCAACCTTTTATAAATGGGGTAGCAATTTATTTAGGGGGTCCCTAATCCATGAAAGAAAATAACCTCAACATGGTAAAAACATGAATTCATGTCATGATTGCTGAATACTTTACATTACTGCACTGTGGTCATTACTTGCACAGATGTAGACATAATGTAAGGTTGCATTTTAAACTTAAAACTATTTTTTTTCACACTGATTAACTGTCTGTTAATGAAAAGAAGATTTAATGTGAACTACAGAAACGTTAATAAACGTTGTTCAGGAAACAGCATGATATATATACCAACTTCAACACTGGGATTTTTTTGGCAAAATTAAATTAAGAATTAAATATTAATTGCATATTCTTCATTGTTATAAAGTAAATATGGATTCATATATGTTACAATGTGACTTTCTCACTGAGTAAAGTGCATACTGAGTCTGTTGTTTATGTCAAGTAAACGGTGATAAACAGTTTTTGCAATGCGACCATTTTATTTATGTCCCCACCAATGCCAGAATCAAACCTACGCCCTTGGCTGTAACCATTGTTCATTGTTACCATTGTATTAAACGGTTGTGCATAGAACTGCCCTAAACTATAACAAAAAACACTGATCAATAGGGGGCAATCTGATTCCACATTTTTGGAGACTGTTATATGCAACTATCTCTCATGAAGTAATGCCTCAACAATGACTTTACCTACACTGTAAAAAAATGATGTCAAAACAACATATATTTTCATGTTACTTTAACTTAACAAATTAAGTTTTTTAAACTTTGTTTAAACTTCCGTTTCCAGGTCGAGAACGCTGTGCGCGTCTGTGCTTCCGCTTCGCACCTGGATTGTTTGTTTGTTTGTCTCCTTTTTGTTTGGATATATACAGTCTTGTTCAAAATAATAGCAGTACAATGTGACTAACCAGAATAATCAAGGTTTTTAGTATATTTTTTATTGCTACGTGGCAAACAAGTTACCAGTAGGTTCAGTAGATTCTCAGAAAACAAACAAGACCCAGCATTCATGATATGCACGCTCTTAAGGCTGTGCAATTGGGCAATTAGTTGAAAGGGGTGTGTTCAAAAAAATAGCAGTGTCTACCTTTGACTGTACAAACTCAAAACTATTTTGTACAAACATTTTTTTTTCTGGGATTTAGCAATCCTGTGAATCACTAAACTAATATTTAGTTGTATGACCACAGTTTTTTAAAACTGCTTGACATCTGTGTGGCATGGAGTCAACCAACTTGTGGCACCTCTCAGCTGTTATTCCACTCCATGATTCTTTAACAACATTCCACAATTCATTCACATTTCTTGGTTTTGCTTCAGAAACAGCATTTTTGATATCACCCCACAAGTTCTCAATTAGATTAAGGTCTGGAGATTGGGCTGGCCACTCCATAACATTAATTTTGTTGGTTTGGAACCAAGACTTTGCCCGTTTACTAGTGTGTTTTGGGTCATTGTCTTGTTGAAACAACCATTTCAAGGGCTTGTCCTCTTCAGCATAGGGCAACATGACCTCTTCAAGTATTTTAACATATGCAAACTGATCCATGATCCCTGGTATGCGATAAATAGGCCCAACACCATAGTAGGAGAAACATGCCCATATCATGCTCCATGCTTCACTGTCTTCACTGTGTACTGTGGCTTGAATTTAGAGTTTGGGGGTCGTCTCACAAACTGCCTGTGGCCCTTGGACCCAAAAAGAACAATTTTACTCTCATCAGTCCACAAAATGTTCCTCCATTTCTCTTTAGGCCAGTTGATGTGTTCTTTGGCAAATTGTAACCTCTTCTGCACATGCCTTTTTTTTAACAGAGGGACTTTGCGGGGGATTCTTGAAAATAGATTAGCTTCACACAGACGTCTTCTAACTGTCACAGTACTTACAGGTAACTCCAGACTCTCTTTGATCATCCTGGAGGTGATCATTGACTGAGCCTTTGCCATTCTGGTTATTCTTCTATCCATTTTGATGGTTGTCTTCCGTTTTCTTCCATGTCTCTCTGGTTTTGCTCTCCATTTTAAGGCATTGGAGATCATTTTAGCTGAACAGCCTATCATTTTTTGCACCTCTTTATAGGTTTTCCCCTCTCCAATCAACTTTTTAATCAAAGTACTCTGTTCTTCTGAACAATGTCTTGAACGACCCATTTTCCTCAGCTTTCAAATGCATGTTCAACAAGTGTTGGCTTCATCCTTAAATAGGGGCCACCTGATTCACACCTGTTTCTTCACAAAATTGATGACCTCAGTTATTGAATGCCACACTGCTATTTTTTTGAACACACCCCTTTCAACTAATTCAACTACTTGCCCAATTGCACAGCCTTAAGAGCGTGCATATCATGAATGCTGGGTCTCATTTGTTTTCTGAGAATCTACTGAACCTACTGGTAACTTGTTTGCCACGTAGCAATAAAAAAATATACTAAAAACCTTGATTATTCTGGTTAGTGACATTGTACTGCTATTATTTTGAACAAGACTGTACATCTGTTTATCAAGACTTTGTCTGGATTACACAGCTCCTTACTACTGATTTTTGAACCGGACTATTATCATTTTTGAATTGTTGTCTGCAAACTTGCCGCCGGGCTGCTGCGAGCTCTCTACCAGTTAAATGTCTCAACCACGTTTGGCTCTTCGGACGGGTGAGTTACCGCTCTCTCTGTCGGTTGCGCTGCTCGTTTAATAGCTTGCTATCTAGGTGTGTCGTCTCCTATTTAGTCTGCTGTTTCTGGTGTAGTGGCGTTCAGGGTTTGGCTAATGTGGTCTTTGCCTGTGATCGGCTTGTTTTTGCTCAGCACTAACATGTCTCGGGGAAAACTTTTCCTTTTTCTTTTTTCTGCTCTGTTCTGCCTCATTTTTCTCACTTTCATAATGGATTTTTGATACTTACCATCCCAGTTAAGGGCCTTGAACCGCCACCCCACATCTCGATTCAGTGACATATGAATGCTGCTGGAATCTAGGGATTCTCCGTCGCCCTCGATACATACACCGCTCTCGTCGTGTCTTCAGGAGTACCTTTTGCTCTAAGCCTGATACCCCGCCATGTATCTGGACTAATTGTAGATTTTCGTCCATGAGCAGACAAGAACTCACCGTCAATACTTTACATCGCTGTTTAATTAATCTCACTGATGCCGAGCTACGTATCACCAATTTCAATTCCCTGCATCGTCACTTTGGGCTACTGAGCTGTCGGGCAATAACGGACAAAGCCTCTTATCGTAACGAAATTATCACTGACAATAAGCTTGACATTTTTCTTCTCACTGAAACTTGGCAAGCCCCGGATGATTTTCTCCAGTTGAATCTCCTTACACCTGTCGGATATAAATATCTGTCCAGACCTCGTCTCCATGGTAAAGGGGGTGGTCTCGCTGTTATTTACCGCGACAATCTCCAACTAACGCAACTCTATTTTCACGACATTAATTCATTTGAATATATGGTGTTGAAGGCTCACTCTCTTATAATTATCCTGCTCTATCGTCCTCCTAAAACTCTGTCGAGCTTCTTTTCTGAACTCAGTGAACTATTAACCTTTGCGTGTTCATTGTCATTTCCCATTGTCCTGCTTGGTGACTTTAATATTAATGTTGATACTGTTTGTTCTAACACTAATCAATTAATGTCAGTTTTTGAATGTTTTAATTTGACTCAGCATGTTAATTTTCCTACCCATACTCGTGGCCATACTCTTGATCTGATTTGTACATCAATGTCTGATAACTGTTCCATTTCTTACTCTGACACTGGTATCTCTGATCATAAACTCCTTGATTTTAGTCTATGTCTGCCTATACATAAGAAATGCCTTAAAGAGGCCCTTCCACATAAAACCGTTTTTACTTGTATTTTTTGATATGTGTTAGGTCCATGTGTGTTTGTGTTGTGTCGTGAATGTGAAAATTAACTTCTGCCTCCTCTGTCAGCTCTAGCCACTGAAAAGAAATAAGCGTAGAAATCAGGTCAGTTAAAAAAGCTTATCAGTGTGACGTGGAACTGATCGAGGTCATTAATAGGTCATGAGCTCTTCAACTTGAGCCCGCGCCCACATATTACGTGTAGTTGAGTTAGTTTTAATAACAAGTTACAGCAAGGATGGCTAAACGTCAACCGTACCGTAATCGGGCCATTGTTTTTCGTCGAGAGACATCATTCCTATTAAACGAGGGAATCATAACAGTTGCTACATATTTGGATGTTCAGAAGAACGCTGGATTTGAAGAGAGACTGCGATTAAAAAGCGGATCCGGACAGAATGGCGCAGCTTATGTGAGTAAAGCACTTTAGTACTTTGTGTCACTGTAGTGGCCGGTGTTTTCTCTTCGGAGGGACGCGAATTCATGCTGCACACACGTTGAAAGGGTTTATGATAAAAGACACGCACGCGTGTGTGCAAGTAAAACACTTTAGTACTTTGTGTCACTATGAGTTCTCTTTAGGGACGCGATTCACGCGAATTCATGATGCACACGCATCGAATGTGATAAAAGACATGTGTTTGTTTGTGCGTTCGTTACACGTGTGTCGAAAGGGTTTGTGTAAAAGACGCGTGTGTGTGTGTGTGTGTGTGTGCATGCGCTGCTACACGCGCATCGAAAGGGTTTACGATAAAAGACACGTGTGAGAGTGTGTGTGTGTGTGTGTGTGTGTGTGTGTGTGTGTGTGTGTGTTTGTGCGTGGGTTTACGATAAGGGTTTGTCAAAAGGGTTTATGATAAAATATGCGTGTGTAAGAAAGACACTGTGTCTTAAGACACTCACTTGACATTAAACTGATTGCACATGAGATTAAATTGAAAGTTAGTTTGAACGAAAAACTGTTATCCAATAATAGCAGTGGGTGTTTACTTCCAAGTCGTCAATGCAGCCCGCCCATTAAAACGGATCACTTCTCTAACCAGCCTCAAAACCAGGGTACAAAATACCCTATTACTTATTGCTTTTGATGTTTTTGGATGTAAAAATCATGCAAACATCATGAGTAGACCTCAGACAACAGTCTAAAACAATAAAAACGCCAGAGGAAGGGCACCTTTAAAACTGTTATTTCATACCGCAATCTTAAAGCTATTGATACTGAATCATTCTGTAGCTCTATTGTTTCTTCAAACATCTCCAATGTCTCTAATATTTCCTCTGCCTCCACTATATTATCTACATACCACTCAACAATTTCTGATATCTTAGCAGCATGCCCCTATTAAGACTAGGCGTGTCCCTTCCACCCACTCCTCTCCTTGGTATACCACTGAGCTTTGTATCCTTAAGGCTACTGGTAGACGGCTCGAGTGTCTTTACAGGGAAACCGGTCTTACTGTACATTATTTAGCTTTTCTGGATCATCTCAAAATATACAAATCTGCTCTCATCTCAGCTCGCTCTAGTTTTGTCTCCGCCACAATTAACCAATCAAGTAATAGGCCAAAAGCATTATTCAACACAATAAATAAACTTACTAAACCTCCACCTCAAGACTCCCTACCTTCTAATGAGCTCTGCTGCTCCTTCATGAATTATTTGCTTGAAAAGACCGATGCCGTCCACCAATGCTTCTCTGCTGATACAACGCTCAACCATCCACCAAATTTATCCAGTCAAAATATGTCCAGCTTTTCTCTGACAACCCCATCTTCAGTCTCTAAGTTAATTATGAAATCCAACTCTTAGTCACGGAATTTTGTGCTCATTTTTCCGTGGCATTCTCACGGATCTCGACATTTTTCCGTGGCCCTGCTACGGACTGTCTTTTTCCGTGGCATTCTCACGGATTGGTTACTCAACTGCTTTTTCCTATTTTCAAACCATTTTCGCTTCGGTTTAGGGTTAGATTTGGTGTTTGCGTTAGTATGTCACTTTAACTATTGGTTTATACTATTTTTTCGGATTTATTCTTTTATATTTTCTAAACTTTAAACAATTATTGCCTGGCGTTGGGGTTAGAGTTGGGTTTGCGTAGGGATGTAATTTCATGTAAATCTAACCCTAAACCGAAGTGAAAATGGTGAGAAAATAGGACAAAACAGTTGAGTAACCAATCCGTGAGAATGCCACGGAAAAAGACCGTCCGTAGCAAAAAATTAGCACAAAATTCCGTGACTATGCCACGGAAATTCGTGAGATCAGGTTGCATTCTTTCATCTCTGCACCTATCTCTCACTTCATCAATACTTCACTTACCTCTGCTTCATTTCCTCTGCCACTAAAAACTGCTGCAGTTACTGTTCTTGGAAACCCAACCTCGACCCCTCAGTTTTATCTAACTACTGCCCTATTTCAAATCTGCCGTTCATAGCTAAATTGCTGGAAAGCACTGTACCCTCCCAACTCCAGTCTTTTCTGGTTGAAAATAATCTCCTCGATCCCTTTCAATCTGGTTTTCGCCCCCTCCATAGTACTGAAACTGCGCTGGTAAAGGTAGTGAATGATCTTCAGCTTGTGTAAAGGACATAAAAGATTGGCTTAATTCAAATTTTCTTAAACTTAACATGGATAAAACTGAGATCATTTTTATTGGAACTCCGTCACTAACCACCAATATTTCTTCAAATTTCACCTGTGAAATATAAATATATATATAACTTATTATTATTAAGTTAAACAATTTCAACGTGTTTTATAAGTTATGTCAAATTGACTCAAATTGTGCACAAAAAACTTGCATGTAGAGGGTTTTGCAGCGAAAAGTCTATCAAATTTGTTAAATACAAATAAAAGGAAAGTTTATTTTTTCTTTGCCATGCTTGACATATCAGAACTGACTTGTGACCCACCTGTTTACTGCTTCAGGTTACATCACTTCCTCCTGCTTGTGCCTATGTAATTCATAGCAGAGACATATAGTACACAGAGCCAACAATGAACTCTTTCCTTAGCATATCTCCATATCTGCTGGGATTAACAGGTAAACAAATAAAATGGATTTACTTTAAATATAGGCTACTTTGATTTTATACAGATTATTATAACCTAAACATTACTATATACTCCTTTCTCTGCAGTTGTCTGTCTTTGTAATACTGTTGACCAGAGTCCTGGTGACCTAATAAAGAAACAAGATGAATCTGCTGTAATCAAATGTGAACACAAAATACCAAGCTATGACCGACTACTGTGGTATAAACAAAGTCAAGATATGTTGGGATTCAAACTCATGGGATATCTAAATTATAACGCTGAGAATAAAGAGCCTGAATTTGATAAAACTATTAAACTGGATGGAGATGCAAGGGAAAAAGGCACTCTGACTATCAAATCCATCACACTGTTAGACAGTGCTGTGTATTTCTGTGCAGCTTATTACACAGTGCACTAAATCGTTTCTGTCTATTACAAAAACGTCTCTTTCAAAAGTTTTGTTTAAAGTTTACCACCTATTCAACACCTGTTTATTGTTACCATTGCATTAACAAATATAGAACTGCCTTAAACAGTTACAGAAAACTGATCAACAGGGGGCAATCTGATTCCACGTTATTTCCACATGTTCGCCGCCATCTCTCATGAAGTAATGCTGTTACCTACAGTTTCCTAGGTAAAAACCCTTCCTAATTAAAGGTTTTTGGCCCAGTCCTGTGTCAGTGAACATTCCCCAGCACTGCACATTTGGATATCGCCCTCATCTTACTCAGCCTATTAGTTAAGGCTTCAAAATCTGAGTTGTTTATGTCTGTTAAGTAAGACATCAAAAATGTGCAGTGTAAGTCGACCAGTAGCAGGTAGGCTAGATGAGGATTTGATATACACTAACTCATATTCTGGAAACTATTTAGATTAAAAAGTATGCAAATTGTGATGCGGCATGACTGTCATATAAGCAAGTCATAGTGGCACATTACATTATACTGTAGGCTTAGAAGGTCACATGACCCGAGCTGACTGTTAACTGTTAGCTGACGCATTAACCACTAAAACCTGAAATCAAACTAAGAAGCAGGTGTCATTTTAACTTCACATTTAGTTGGGGGCAGTTCATAAGACACCTTACAAAGCACAGGATGTTTAGTGGTGTGACATCTTTCTTAGAATATCTCTGACCAGCACAAGTCAAGATGATCAGAGTTTGTCTTATTGTTGCTGTCACAGTGCTCTGGCTAACAGGTATTATTTCATTTGAGTACAAACTAAATGGCTAATGCTATTTTTTACCCTAAACGTTTTTGTTTGATGATTTATTGTTTTTACATACTGTACTCTTTATCTCTTATTACAGGCTCTGTCTGTGGTAACACAGTCACTCAGAGTCCTTCAGATTTATTTAAAACAAATGGAGCTGATGCCCAGCTTGAATGCAATCACAGCATATCGAGCTACAATGTGATACTTTGGTACAAACAAACCCCCAGCCATGGATTAACATTATTGGGATATCTCTTAATTAGATCTAAACAACCAGAGGAGGATTTTAAAAACAAAATTGATTTAAAAGGAGATGCAAACCAGTACGGTCATCTAGTCATAAAAGATCTGTCAGATAACGACAGTGGAGTGTATTTCTGTGCAGCTAGTATGCACAGTGCTCAAAATCGTTTCTGTCTAGTACACAAACCTTTTGAAGCAAATTTACCACCTTCTTAACACCTGTGGGTTTTGTTCCAGTAATTAATACAGTATGTGTAGGCCTGATTTAAAAAAATGAGAAAGGATTATAAGCCAGACTAATTAATAAACCAGATTCAAAATAATAAATGCTGTTAAGATGTTGTTCATTGTTACCAATGTATTAACTAATGTTTATGCATAGAACTGCCTTAAATAATTACAAAAAACACTGATCAATGGGGCAATCTGATTCCAAATTTTTTGCAGCCTAAAGGAATAGTCCATTTTCTTAAAATAAAAATCCAGATAATTTACTCACCACCATGTCATCCAAAATGTTGATGTCTTTCTTTGTTCAGTCCAGAAGAAATTATGTTTTGTGAGTAAAACATTGCAGGATTTTTTTCATTTTAATGGACTTTAATAGAGCTCAACATTTAATACTTAACACGTAACAGTTTTTTTCAACGGAGTTTCAAAGGACTATAAACGATTCCAAACGAGGCATTAGGGTCTTATCTAGCGAAACGATTGTCATTTTTGACAAGAAAAATAAAAAGTATGCTCTTTTAAACCACAAATTTCCGTCTAGGTCCGGTCCAGCGCAACCTAACGTAAATGCGTAGTGACGTAGGGAGCTCACGTATTACATGAAATGCACATTTGCGGACCATTGTAAACAATAAACTGACACAAAGACATTAATTAGTATCAGTTGACATACAACAACGTAGGAACGGTCCTCTTTCTCCACACTTGTAAACACTGGGGCGGAGTTTCGCGTTCGTCCTCTGTGACCTCTTGACGTCATGACGTATTGCGTGGGGTCACGCTGGCACATCATGACCGGATCTAGACGACAAGTTGTGGTTTAAAAGTGGATATTTTTTATTTTTCTTGTCAAAAATGACAATCGTTTCGCTAGATAAGACCCCTCGTTTGGGATTGTTTATAGTCCTTTGAAACTCTGTTGAAAAAAACTGTTAAGTGTTGAGTTAAGTATTAAATGTTGGGCTCTATTAAAGTCCATTAAAATGAGAAAAATCCTGCAACGTTTTCCTCAAAAAAACATAATTTCTTCTCGACTGAACAAAGAAAGACATCAACGTTTTGGATGACATGGTGGTAAATGATCTGGATTTTTATTTTAAGAAAATTGACTATTCCTTTAAGCAACTATCTTTCATGAAGCAAATACTCAGCCATGACTTTACCTACACTGTAAAAAATAAATAAAAATAAAGGGTAACACTTTACAATAAGGTTCATTAGTTAATATTAGTTAATGTATTAACTAACATGAACAAACCATGAGCAATACATTTGTTACAGTATTTATTAATCTTTGTTAACGTTAGTTAATATAAATAAGCTTTATTTGCTTGTTCATGTTAGTTCACAGTGCATTAACTAACATTAACTAAATTTTAATAAAAGTATTAGTAATTGTTGAAATTAACATTAACAAAGATGAATAAATGCTGTATAAGTGCAGTTGATTATTAGTTCACATTAATTAATGTAGTTAACTAATGTTAACTAATGAACCTTATTGTAAAGTGTTACCAAATAAAGTTATTAAAAATAAATAAAAAGTCAAATCAACATATTATTTTAACTTAACAAATTAAGTTAAACATTTTAACTTGTTTTAATAAGTTATGTCAACATATCACAAGTCAAATCTTAAAATAGTACTATAGGTTGAATTGACTTGCAAAACCAAGTTGTTTTAACTTCATGCTGCCTTTTTTTTACAGTGTATGAATTATGGTTTGCATTTAGTTAGATGACAACAAATTGTAAAATTCTATCCCTCATCTAACTCAGCTTATTAGTAAAGGATGCAGAATTTGAATTGGTTGTAAGGTAAGAAAACTAAGATAAATAGGTTGTTATAAATAAGCAGTTGTATCATCTCAAGACAAAGCTTGTTACTTCTTTCATTTATTTGTTTATTTTTATATTAATGTGTGGTAAATTGCACTTTATTATATGGTGCCCTTTATTTTATAATGTAAAGCAAGGATCTCCAAGCTTTTTGTGAGCAAGGGCTACCAAAGTGAATAAAATAATCTGAAGGGCTACTTTTTTATATTGTCTACTCAAACTTATTTTATTTTACTTGTTAATATGTTTTATCATTGTTTAAAATTTTAACATACACAAAAGAAGCCAAGCTAATATAATAAAATGTAATAAATAAATATTAAAATTGAGGTTATAAACAGAATGTTCTTTGGCTGGCAACTCACAGACTCTGTGTGGGCACCATGTTGGAGACCACGGATGTAAAGTATGGTCTATTGCACTTTATTATTAGCATTCAAGAAGCTCAGATGCAATGCCACCGCTGTCAAAACTGAGATGATGATATTGACTGAATGCTCTCGGCACATATTATATGTTCATATCTTCACTTCAAATCCACTTAATCCCGATTTAAGGCCATTCAGAAATACAGCTTTGTTGCCAAAATCTGCTAACCTCACATTGATTTTTCAGCAAAGTCCTTAAAGGCACACTATATAGGATTTTTACCTGCAGAGGGCGCTACTACACAATAACAACAACAAAGGTGAAGCTTAATGACGTTATGAAGGAGAGTGCAAATATGTTGTTTTCAGCATCCAGAGACGTTTGGAATTTGCTAATCATGTTCATGCATGACGTAATCAATTAATGTTTTTTTTAACCTGCGCATTTGATCACTTTGTTTTATGCCATCATTATAAAGTAGCTGCAAGGCACAACAACTGCGTGTTAGATAACCACCACTTATGTGTTCATTCATGTTGCCATATTTTCTTCAACCGAAAACTATAAAGGGCAACACTGACAAGAGAGACAAGGGACGAGACATTGTTTAAAACAGGAATTTCTCTGAATTTACAAATCATTAAGAAATTGTTGGATAAAGTACACAACTGAATTAAATATATCACAGTGTGAAGTGTTTTTTGGATATTTTATTACAAACAACTTAAATATTGTAGCTTTAAGTGCACAAAAGATGAAGTCGATGAACGACAGTGCATGAAACGATTCTGGATTACCTTTAGCCTGACTCCACCCACTGGCAATATTTGAAAAATGCAAGAAAAGTGGGCAGATCCCAATGGAGATAGAGGGGACGAACTAAGCTCTTACCAACGAAGTGTGTGGTGAGATCGTAACAAGGGCGTGGTGAGCTTGAACCTGCTTACGTCATGACATAATTTTTTGGACCCAACATCCAATAGGACAATTCAACTGCAGTAGCTACCATTCAATCTGAAGAGGGCAGCACTCAGACGTTTTTACATATTGTAGTATTGAAACACTTTATATCCAAATGTCAAAAAAGTTACTAAAATCAATTAACAGCACTAATGAAGCCCCATTCTTACAGATCATTAACTAAAAAAAGTTGGTTTAGGGTTTAGTTACTCTTTAAATGTATGTCCCTCGTAACTTGGACCTAAATGCGACCTAAATGTAGCAGTGACATGGATCACAGCACACACCCCCAATGTGTCCTTCAGTTTCTTCATTTTTACACTCTGACTTGTATCATTTGCAATGTTTCTAGTGGCATCTTTAATGATTTCACAACTGTTTAACATGTCTTGTCCAAGTGAATTTTTTAGAAGTGCAGGTTTTGCCAAAAAGCGTTGCATGCATGTAGAGCAGGGATGGGCAACTGGCGGCCCAAGGGCCGCACATGGCCCGGGGTAAATTTTAATACGGCCCGCTGGACCATATCATATATTGCAACAGATTAGCCTACATGAGTCAGTGGGTTAATAACACGAGCAAGGCTCGTCGGATTCAAGCTCTATGAGTTGAGTCACTCTCTGTGTGAATCCCCGAGCCGCGGACCAACTCATTGTCGCGCGCACGCTTCCCTTTGTACTCGGACTCGGAGCTGCAGAAAATTACGAGTGAGCTTTTGGCTCACTCGGTACCCCCAGTCGACATTTGGTGATGTAAATGAACTCGTTGTTGCAAGATATAGAACATATGGCAGCTTATGTAGAGTTATGTGTTGTAATTCTGTTGTAAACATTTGAAGAGTGTTGTGGATTTTTTAGTGATTACAAAAAAGAATTTTCAGCAGAGGGTTCCATTGCCAAAAGATGACTTTATTGCATACAACAATAAGGCCGAGTTGGTGGCCAAGCAACTAAAGAGTCTTTTTCAGAATTCAACCTAATATACAGTTCTCTAAAAATTGAAACCCCTCCCATGTAGTTGTTTTTAGCATGTTTTTATGTTTGACAGGTGTGGTAACTTCATTCCTTCCAAATGTCAGCCTATGCATTTTTAGCTCTGCTCTCAGTTACCATATTTTAAACCCTGCATACATTGCAGTCTTTAAGACTGCTAGTCTTCAGCTTACAAACATGAGACATACATACTTGCAAAACACATTTGAATCTGAATACCATGTTCACCAAAGATACAGATCTGAATTAAAAATCTTCTTCATTCCACCCTTTGAGACTTTTACAAGTCTCACCCAAAGTGCAACTTCATAATCCAGTTCAATTGAGTTAAGCTAATTAATGGCCCAACTAAGCCATATTTCCCTTACCAATGACTTAATCATGCTGCCGCACTTTGGTGGAGTGTGGAACAAATATCCTCTCCTTGGAGAAGGAAAAGAACCTGCTCCCTAATTTAACATACCATTCAAGCATGGGCCATATGATGTTATTGTAGTGGTTAAATCAGAACTTATATTCATATTCATCATAAGAGTGGAAATGAGTCAAAACCTTTTCAATACTTATTATTTTCATTATCTTTTTCTGATGTAGTATTACCATTTTCTAACTTTTGTAAAACCCATTTTTGCTGCACTTTGTAATGTCCTATATGAAGTAACTTTTCATCTTGATATTTCAACATTAACATTTGTTTCAAAATAGTAAGTACACAGTCAAATAACAATCCATCCAATTAAAATCCTTAACCTCTGATAATTTGTATCATTTACCTTATACCTTTGATAATATTCATCCTTTAACCTATACCTTTAATTATTTGCATCATTTAACCTATAAATCATTTGACATACCAAAATATATCTTTGATAATTTGACAAACCAATCACCCAATTTCCCTAATTTTAAATCACACCAATTCCACATTAAGATTCTTTCTTCCTGTATTAGTTGCAGTTCCTATCCTAAACTCTTATTTGATAGCTTCAATGAATACCTATTTTGATGTTGTATTGTTAGCATAACATTAATCTCCATACAATAAAACTATACCCCTTTGTAGTATCTCATTGTTTTTCTAAGATTGTTAAAACATTATTAGTTAAAGTTAATAAACCTTTGTTGATTATAGTAGATATAACTTAATAATTCTAGATTAAATCAATATTTATTCTAACCATGATTTTATCTCATCTCTTGCTTAAATTGGAACATATAAATAGGAATATATACCAAACCAATTTAGGGATAAACTATTTTAGTTTTATCATTTGTTTTCTCTGTATTTTGTTCAATATACTTCAATATAATAATGATGATTTCTTGAATTAACCTTAGTCTTGTACATATATATTTCTTCTCTAATTGCAGAACCACCATAAGTTATCATTTCCCATCAAATCAAAATTAAACCAAAAGAATTCTGCTAACATTACTGTTTACAATCTTCATATGTCCAGTGCTATGATCTGATTCCCACATTCTTTTTACTGTATACTAGCATTGTCTACCCTTTCCATACCTAAAGCCAAAATTATTAAGGATTTATAATAGCTTTTGGAATTTTATATTTGATTTGTTCAAGTTCTTTGTTATAGAATATTCCCTTTAAATATCCCTCATCTTTAGTTCCATCAGGTTTACTGTAGCATTTATAATCTTTAGTATATATTTTTTTTTCCTATTCTGCCTTTTTCCTATTTTAATGCTTTTATTAACTTTCCAAAATTGAGATTATTTACCAAAATATGCCCTATAAAATGGATATTTAAACCAGAATTTGTCAATTTGTTAAATTGAACACCCCTATAATATCATGTTGACTTTTGATTATTATTACCTTTCGTAATTCAGAGCATAATAAGCAATTGTTCATACCAATTTCTCTTATCTTTGAAAATGTTGTACCATTTGTACTATTCATTATGTTTTTGTTGTTTCCCATAAAATATCCCCAATATATATATTTTTCCTTCCGTTGATGTCCTTTTCTTCTTTTGATGTCCTTGTCTACTTGTTATTTTGGTTTCTTTAGTATTCAATCTAGATTTTGTTCCTCCTGAGATTATTGTAGAATAACTTCTCACTGGTGTTACCGGTCCTCGCTGAAGTGTTACTGATCCTTGCAGCAACTTTGTCCAGGTGTATTGCTTGTGAACTCCACTGCTTTGCACTCATTGCTTGTTGCTCCTGAAAGTCTCTCCTCCTTTACATCTTTTTCTTAACTTTGTTGTTGTTGCTTGATATGCCCTGAGTGGTCATTACTTAGTTCTTTATTTGTTTGTAGACTTGAATTGCTTTTCATTTTTCTATTGTTGTCTTCTGTCTCATGTCTTTTATTATTTTCTTTTCCTCACTTCTCAACTTCATTATTGTGTTTAAGTTCTCCTCTGCTCCTCAGCTCTCCTTTTCTGTATCATGTTTTTGGTTCTCCTTTTCTCCTCAGCTCTCCTCTTCAGTATCGTGTTTTTGTTGTCCTCCTCTCCGACTGGTATATTCGGAATGCTGTGCAATGGCTCAGATGACATCAGATATGCTCCTTCCCCCTGGCCTGCTGTTAGGGCTGCTCTCCTTGGTCCTTGTTTTATGTCACTCTCTCCTGAAGTCCCTCAGATTCACTAGATCCCATGGCATAATATGGCATTTTATCTCCATCTCCTCATCAGGCTCCTTTTCTTTTTCCTGCACACAAATAGCTTATGCATACAGTTAGTTTTATCACATAAGATCTCATCTTTATTTGTAATTGTTCCAAAAGCTCCATCTGCAGTCGTTCCAGAGGCTGTCCTTTTTTGGGGATGAATTTTTGTTATATAGTATTGCGCAGACATTGGTATTGGCATTGGTCGACCAATAAGCATTCCATGCAGTGTTAGTTTGCATCTGTCACTCATTATTGCAAGAGACAAAGCATCCAGTCAGTTCAGTTTCATGCTTTCACATATTTTGCTGAGTTTGACGTTGAAGGGATGGTATACTCTTTATGATTAAAGATGGTAAACACTATGGTAATTTTAGTTTTTCCTTTATTCATTACTGTTGCAGTATTTGCTTTATAGTTTTTAATGAATGCTGATCCATTATCTAGAATGATTCCTAATAGTGTTTCAAATTTGGGGATTATTTCTATCATTTTTATCCTTATTTTTTGGCACTAGCTTTACCTGTTGAACAGAAATGTAACCAGTATTGCACTTAAATGAGACAATTTCTCAAATATAGAGAATAATAAAATTTTTTCCTTTTTTTTTTTTTCTTTAATTTTAATTTGTTATTTTATATCTCTGTTTTTAATTTGAAATTAAAACCACCCATCTGGAAAGGTAACATTTTACTGTATTATAGAATGATTTATCCCCAATGTGTACATTAGATGTCTTGAATGTCTTTATTTGTCCCCCTTTGGGTACCACAAAATGTTCATAACATCCTGCTTGTTCTTCTTCTCTTCTATCTTCTAATTAAGGCTTTTATATTAACACTAAGCAAAACTTCTGTGTGGCTTTCTGAGGCTTCTTTAGCCTCCCAATCTGCTGTGTTGTTCCCTGTGATAAAATATCATTCATTTTTATATAAGTTTAATATTATATTTTATGATTGCCATTTACTTTGATAATGTTCAATGCAGAAATTAAACCCCACTTATTCAGTACATTGATTATGTATACCCTCATTCTTTTGAAAGCCTCTTTGTTCCCATACCGAATTGGATATTGTTTAGTTTCCCAAAAAACAAACAAATATTTCTTCTGTTTGAAAACTCAAATATATAAAGCAAATATCAATTACAGTATTTGTCATTTGGGAAAACATTTGTTAGCAATGTGGATCTGGATATCAACTGTTTAGTCTTACAATGTCATTAATTGGATACTTCAATTAGTACTTTGTTCTCTACATCTTTTAACAATTAATACATCTTCTTAATCTTGCATGTTGTTATCATCTGCATTTATTGTTTTTATGAAAACTATTTTCTGACAAATGATTGATTATAACATATAATTCTAATGTGATTCTTAAACATTATGGAGATCCACTGGCTTTATATAGTTTTTTTTTTCCATCATATCCCATAAATCCTTTTCTTCACACTCTTTTCCAGTATACACGAGACCTGTGGAAATAAGTCAGTTACATTAAGTCATTATTCTATTAACTGATTTTCAACCATACTCTTTACTAATTCTTGTTTACCTTCCTCTGATGTTATATCAATTTCTTGTCATATAATTTATTTTGCCACTTTTTAAGTTGAATATCTTTCTCATGATCATATTATAATACAATGAAATTCCCACTTTGATAACTTTGCATTAGAAATTTTTGCTTCAATACATTTTCCAATTTATTCATTGTTTGTTGTACATCACTATTTATTATACATTTGCTTTGATTCAGTTAATATCACTTTAATATCATGTCTTACTTACTTTATATCTATATTCCCTATACCCTTCTGGAAAACACAAATTCCAATGGCTTAACCCAAATTATGCATATTTTGTTTAACAAGTAAACAGTAAACAGGAGTGTGATTTTGATATGAGAATAGATATGGTCACATTTTTGTTTATTGTTTGTATCCATACATTGAATTACCAATACTTGTCCAGAGAAACATATTCTTAACAAATCTTCTGAACCTTGAACTGTACTTTGAAAGGCTGCTGTCACCCTCCCCCCTTCACTCACAGTGGCTGGTATATGGACATAGCGAAAGTCTCTCTTGGTGTGGCCAGGCTTTTTGTTGTCCTCAGCATGTTTTCTTTGTCTCTCCCAGTTCAAGTTGTTTTCTTTCTGGGATGGTGATGCTGCAAAGTCATTTATGATGGGTACAGGATTCTGGCTTTTTGGAGGAATTGCTGAAATTAGCTGAACACAAGAGTCATCACTGTTATTCACTTTGCATTTCAAAACAGTGTGGTCATTCTAGGGTCTCCTTCTGGATTTCCCTCAGTCTCTTTTTTATTGTCTCTGAACATAACTGGATTCTCTGTCTCCCAGTTTTCTCTCTGTGTTTAGAGTCCAAGCAGTGGCTGCCACACTGCTATGATATGTTCAAAAATAGTCCCTCCTCATGTAACGTTAGTCCACAGGTCAAAGGTTTCTTTCATTTCTCCATTGCCACAACTTAGTCCTTTTCCCAACCCCATGAATGCTTGAGGGTAAGTGATCAGCCTCCCAAAGTCCTTAATACCTTTATTAAATTAAGAAATTGTAAGGCCAGTAGCCTAAGCCATCATTTATCTTTTTCCCCATATCCACATTACTCCATCAGATGACAACTCCTCTTTACTCTCCCTCTCTACTCTCTTCTAATTTTACTTCATTAATTCTTTCTAATGTTTTTCCTATTTTTATTTCTTATTTTTCATTTATCTCTTTTTGCCTAATCTTTTTTCACCTCTGTGTGTAAACAATGCCTTTTGTCTTTTTACTCTACACTCTTTACTCTCATATTCTTCCTGATAATAATTTACATTTCTTTAATTTAGTATCTTTCCTCATTTTTAAGCTTTACTCCCAAACCTGTTTAATTTTCCTATTCTATAACTACTGATCATTTCATTTACATTTTACCTATAATTTCCACAGTGCCCTTGAGTACTGGAAATCAACCTTCTACAGTATGATAAATATAGATTAACATTTAACACACTTTCTTTTTGTTCCATTATCAACTTCCTTTAACATTTTTCTAATCTATATATGTTCCCCTTTATTCCTTACTAATGCCAATGCTTTTCTTATTTAAATCCATCCTTCTTTTCTTTCTTTTGATTTAATATAGGCTTATTTACAATATCCATTTCTTTACACATTGCAACATCAAATGTTCCCTTCATGACAATTTCTTAGACACATTCTTTATCAGATTTCTGCCCAATAGATATTTCCACAAGAATAACAACTATGACTTTACTCTACACCTGTTACTTCTCCATTCACTCTTTTCTATCATATTTAGCAATTTTTTTTTAACTTTTTAACATTAGAAAATTAACAAATAAAAACACTTTTATACCATTTAACTTTCAAGCTAAGTAAACATCAAGCTTACCATGTTCTCTCCAATATTACTTTTTCTACACTGCAAATGTTTTTCAAGCAGTTCCTTCTTAATTAATGTTTCTCCCTTCAATTCAATTTGTTTTATTTGTCAGGTAATACTATTTTTTTCCCTTTACAATAGTCTTAAACACAAATATTTTTTCATTGGATTAAGATATAAAATATAGATGTAAAAACCTCCTTTCAACCTATATATACCATTTACCTATAATTTTAATCTCTTATTACTTTATTATATAAATAATATATTATTATTATTATTCTACTTATATTAACCGGTATTTCACTTCACTGCTAGCTCTTTCATCCACAGCACTCAGTCAGGCCTGCACTCACTCTATTTATAACATACACCCAGTCATTCACACTTTAAACATGACACCACTTGTTTTTCACTGTTGAGGATCCTTTCCACTTTTACTCACAAGTCAAACTTTTTTATCATGCATTAGGGCGGTATCCACAGAATAACATTTTATTCGTTCAGACCTCTATTATATAAACATATATAAAGAGCTGTTTTCATAAAAAAATAATTCTGCCCTTGCAGACCCCTATCCACTTTATAACACTTTTGTTTCATGCTCTGTTTATTTATTTTTTATCCATACACTCTAAAATATGCAGCATTTATGTTAAATCAACATATACATTTTTTGTTACCCTAACCTAACAAAGTAACACATTAATGGCTTGAAAAACCAAAGTACTTTTCCTTTTGCTATCATTATTTTACAGTGTATCCGCTTATTTCATAAGCATTTTTAATAGTCTGTTCCAGTCTACCTGTATCCGTCAAGGCCCTCTTACAGAATAAACACAGATTATTTAATTTTATCCTTTTTTTCCATAAGTATTTTTAATAGTCTGTTCCAGTCTACCTGTATCCGTCAAGGCCCTCTTACAGAGTAAACACAGATTATTTAATTTTATCTTATTTTTTTCATACACTGTAAATAAAATGCAGTATTGATGTCAAATCAACATATGCTTAAATACTTAACCTAACAAATTGAAACATGGATTTGCTTCCAAAACCATGTTACTTTTTCTTCATACAAATTATTCATTTATAGTGTATCAGCTTATTACATCTAATCAATAGCCCTCTTGCAATAAGCATTTTTTATAATCTGTTACAGTCTATTTTATTCGTCAAAGGCCCTTCGTCAAAGGCCTTTTATATGTTTAAAAATAAACACAGATTATATATTTCATTGCCCCTCAGCAATTTAACTTTTTATTGCCCCTTAGCAATATAACAATCTGTTCCAGGTTAATGCTAAAACAAGGCTTACTTAGCAAAACCACAGATTACACCCGAGCTCAGGCTGTTTAATCCCTTCTTCATCATAAAAATATCACACCATGCATCAAAATCCTTGGAAATGGAACCCTTTTTACCTTATATTAATCTTAGTTCTTATATTGGAAGAGCATTGTGAAAGTCTTTCCACCATGAGTCAACCCAGATGAGCAACACAACAGTACACCAGTAAATAAGCAAAAACTGCTCACCTGGTCCTGTGTATGCTGCTCATCCAAACCTAGCCCACAGCGGTCATCCACCTCCATGCTCCTTTCCAGTCCCTGTTCGGGCGCCAAATGTTGTGGATTTTTTAGTGATTACAAAAAAGAATTTTCAGCAGAGGGTTCCATTGCCAAAAGATGACTTTATTGCATACAACAATAAGGCCGAGTTGGTGGCCAAGCAACTAAAGAGTCTTTTTCAGAATTCAACCTAATATACAGTTCTCTAAAAATTGAAACCCCTCCCATGTAGTTGTTTTTAGCATGTTTTTATGTTTGACAGGTGTGGTAACTTCATTCCTTCCAAATGTCAGCCTATGCATTTTTAGCTCTGCTCTCAGTTACCATATTTTAAACCCTGCATACATTGCAGTCTTTAAGACTGCTAGTCTTCAGCTTACAAACATGAGACATACATACTTGCAAAACACATTTGAATCTGAATACCATGTTCACCAAAGATACAGATCTGAATTAAAAATCTTCTTCAAGAGCTTTGTGTTTGATCCAATTTCTCATTTTTAAAGCAAAATCTGAGAGGACTCAACTGACTCGGGTTAATGGTCACTAAGGACTCATGGTTCTCAAGTCATTTTAGGGATCGGGTTAAATGATCCGAGTTTCGAGTGACTCGCTCATCACTAGTCTGAAAACCCGAGGTCCGACCCGAGATCCGATCAGGTTCGGGTCTAAAAGTTTCGTGCGTGCCTCGGACACGGGTCGGGTACAGTAATCGGGTCTCGGTTATTTAAAATGAATGTAACAATGTGTTAATGTCCTTTTTAAACCTCTCCTCTGCCAAGAGCGCTTGGACATTGTGTGGCTGGCGATAGGTAAATTTTCATTGAGACAGACATGTCAGATTATTTTAAATGTACGTTTTAGCAGTTACCTGGGTGTCACCGTCATGTAAACAAATGGAGCAGCTCGCCAAATTGCTTGCGAGGCCACCGGGCTGCAGACTGCACACGTAAGTTTACATTTGAGTCCAGTCGGGTTAAAAACAATGCCACTGGTTTGGGTGACGGGTCGGACTCGGGCCATAATTGCTCTCAGATTTGAAAGGTAAAATACATTGTAATAAAAAATTTTTATATATTTTGTTTTGAATTTATGTATTATTTAATTTAAATAATTTTGTTCTTTGAGGGCCGGATGAGAAACTCCTCTATACTAATATAAAAGTGCCTTGCTTGTTACAGATGTTAAAGCAATGCAGTTAAGAAGTTTCTGAAATGCTTTGTCCACTGAAAATAAAGTTATGATTTAGAATTAGCATAATTGCTATGTTTTATAGTTAAAATCTTTAAAGACCAGTTCATTGTATATTGTGGTTTCTTAATAATGAAAATTAAGAATGATTTGAGATCCATTGAATCTCAACTAAAACTTAGTTTTCTTTTCTCTTTGCCATGCTTGACCATATCAGAACCGACTTGTGACCCACCTGTTTACTGCTTCAGATTACATCACTTCCTCCTGCTCGTGCTCTTAATTCATAGCAGAGACACAAAGAGCCAACAATGAACTCTTTCCTTAGCATATCTGCATACCTGCTGGGATTAACAGGTAAACAAATTTGGATTTACTTTAAATATAATTAGATTTTATACAGATTAATATAACCTAAACATTACTATATACTCATTTTTCTGCAGTTGTCTGTCTAGGTAATACTGTTGACCAGAGTCCTGGTGACCTAATAAAGAAACAAGATGAATCTGCTGTAATCAAATGTGAACACAAAATACAGAACTATAACCGACTGCTGTGGTATAAACAAAGTCAAGATATGCTGGGATTCAAACTCATGGGATATCTCAATTTTAAGGATGAGAATAAAGAGCCTGAATTTGATAAAACTATTAAACTGGATGGAGATGCAAGGGATAAAGGCACTCTGACTATCAAATCTATCAAACTGTTAGACAGTGCTGTGTATTTCTGTGCAGCATATTACACAGTGCTCAAAATCGTTTCTGTCTAGTACAAAAACGTCTCTTTCAAAAGTTTTGTTTGAAGCATATTTACTTCCCTCTCAACACCTGTGGGTTTTGATTCAGTTCCAGTAAATTAACGCACTATATCTAGGCCTGATAAAAAATGAGACAGGATCATAAACCCAATTAAACCAGATTTAAAATAATAAATGTTGCAAAGAATTGTTTATTGTTACCATTGTATGAACAATCACACTGACTAATCAAATTGAATGTTTTATCATTTGGTAATATTTCTTATGCAACTTTATTATAAAATATATATATTCATTACAGCACCACTATAGGCTCCAGCCATTCATTAAGAGTTGTGGGCAATATCAGCCAATGCAAATTTGCACTTCAAAATTTCAATGGAAATTGCAGACCAGTAGCATGTACACTCTTAGAACGTAAGTGATAAAAACAACACATTAGTGTTGATTGTGGGACGACACACTAAATGCATTGTCCCAGAATTCACCCATCACTGTGTTATTATTGAATCAACACTTTTAACACAAAATGTGTTATATTTTAACACAAAATGACACATAATGTGTTATAATTACACATGTGTTAAAATTACACATACTGTGTTAAAAGCTTAACGCACAAAGATGTGTAAAAAATTAACACATCCTTTCTAAAAGTGTAGCCTACAAGAGGATTTGAGACACACTAAGGGGGTGTGCACACCAAAGCTTTTACGCCCGCATGTTTTCAATTGTTTCCAATGGAAGCTTGGCATTTTTCAAATAAGCCACCAGCTAAGCCACCAGCTTTTACGGCGCATGTTTTCAATTGTTTCCAATGGAAGCTTGGCATTTTTCAAATAAGCCACCAGCTAGCAGGTTTCTTCCATGCTGAAAACCGGCACTCGGCAGTTTTTCCGTTTTGGTGTGCACAACCCCTAACTCAGACTCTGAAGACTATTTAGGATGGAAAGTATGCAAATTGGGATGCAGCATGACTGTTATCTAGCAAGTCAATGAACACAGGGCTATTACACTATAGGCTTAGAATGTCACATGACCCAAGTTCACTGTTAACTGTTAGCTTACGCATTAACCACTAAAACCTGAAATCAAGCTAAGAAGCAGGTGTCATTTTAACTTCACATCCAGGTGGCGGCAGTTCATGAAACACCTTACAAAGCAAATGATGTTTAGTAGTGTGACATCTTTGTAGTAGACTTTCTCTGACTAGCACAAATCAAGATGATCAGAGTTTGTCTTATTGTTGCTGTTACAGTGCTCTGGCTAACAGGTATTATTTCATTTAAGTACAAACTAAATGGCTAATGCTATTTTTCAGCCTATATAAACAATTTTGTTGTGGTAATGATTTACATACTCTATCTTTTATTACAGGTTCTGTCTGTAGTAACACAGTCACTCAGAGTCCTTCAGATTTATTTAAAACAAATGGAGCTGATGGCCAGCTTGAGTGCAAACACAGCATATCGAGCTACAATGTGATACTTTGGTACAAACAAACCCCCAGCCATGGATTAACATTATTGGGACATCTGCTATATAAGGCTAGTCAACCAGAGGAGGATTTTAAAAACAAAATTGATATAAAAGGAGATGCATCCCAGTATGGTCAACTAGTCATAAAAGATCTGTCTGATAATGACAGTGGAGTGTATTTCTGTGCAGCTAGTATGCACAGTGGTAGATATAGTCAAAACATCAATACAAATAGTCTGTGCTCTCTAACACTATTACACAGTTCAACACATCCACTATGTATCACCTGCAGAAGGGTACAAAGTTTGATTTGCTCCCAGCATTTGATGAACTGATGAACTCCATTTCAAAACAGTAGAGGGAGCTATATCTCCATCATTATAAAATCCAAACGATGAAAAATTTGAAAAAAAAAAAGATTAATGGTAGGCTAAACCAAATCATCATTCTGCTTTCTCTCTCGAATCCTTCCGTTTGTACATTACAACTAACCAGTGCTCCAAAATATGACATAATTTCCTTCTGCACATGTCCCTCGGATTGCCTTTCATAGTAGTGTCACTCATAGTAGTGTCACTCAGCACAAACAACAACCATGAAGGGCATTTCTTTAAGTTTTTTAATTTCTCTGTTTTACCTTTCAGGTAATTCTGTCTAATTAAATATTTTAGCTAACATCTGCATTGTTTTATGCATTACATTTACACAGTTTTTCTCTTACAGCTTCCTGTCTTGCTGATGTTTTCCAAACTCCTGGTGATCTCTTAAAGAAGCAAGATGAAACCGCTGTAATCACGTGTAGTCATAATGTACCAAATTATGATCGCATTCTTTGGTATAAACAGGAAACTACAGGATTTAGGTTTATGGGATTCCTTAATCTTCAATATGAAAACCCAGAACCTGAATTTAAAGACAAGATCAAACTAAAGGGAGATGGAAGAAAAAACGGGACCATAACTATCGATAACACCTTATCTAATGACAGTGCAATGTATTTCTGTGCAGCATATAACACAATGATCACCATCACCTCTGTCTATTACAAAAACCCTCCTTTGTGTGAAACAGCTTTTCATTAACTGATACATCTATTATGCACCTGGAACTGTAGGGTTTGATACAGTAACAATAACTAAAAATGCACAATTACATTAAGCAAAAAATTTAATTATATATTGAATAATTTTTTACCACTGAGATTATAAGTAGAGGCAACATTTTTTTTGTACATCATGTAAATCATAAATAATTGAGATCAGTTAAGAAGGGCAAATATGCCAGTGAATTATGATCTCCTGTTTCCCCATCTTGTTTATACCGTATTTTTTGTTCTATAAGCCGCGTTTTTTTCTTGGCTGGTGGTGCGTCTTATAGTCAGGTGCGCCTTGTAAGTCAATTTGAATTAATTTTGACATTTATGAGGCAAGAGACAACATTACCGTCTACAGCCATGAGAGTCCGCCATATGCTGCTTCTGTATTTATGTAATTCAATGGATTCAGTGACGCGGAATGATGAGTATGCGAACTTCACACTAGTTGGCTTGTTCGGTTAATCAAGCTTCCAGGTAAATTCTGTATGCTATGGTTTATCGTTTAAATAACTTGCCTTTCCAGATTAGGGCTCTATCTTACACCCGGTGCAATGCAGCGCAATGCGCGACGCAAGTGTCTTTCGCTAGTTTCCACCCTAATTTTCACGTTTAGCGCCGCGTTGTTTAAATAGCAAATGCATTTGCGCCCCCTTTTGCGCCCATGGGCGTTCTGGTCTGAAAACGAGGTGTGTTCAGGCGCATTGTTGGCGCGTTGCTATTTTGAGGCATCTAAAATAGACTACGCCATTGACCAACAAAAACCTGGTCTAAAGGCGCAATGTGTTTTATGTTATTTAAAGAGCGCATTAGTAATATGCGCCTATAAACGGGACGACAACGCGGGTTTGCTTATCACAAAGTACATGAATGCGCAGCAGCACAAAAATGCTTTTAAATATGAAAGATTAAAGGATTGAATGTAAAAGATTATTATTGAGTCTCTTGGACATAAATGAGGACTAAATATGAGATGTTAGAAGTCACAAAGAGCTGCTTCACCTGCAGTAAATAAACTCTAAATAAACGCAACGTATAGCCTGTGACTTATATATGTTATTTTGTCTTAATGACCCATTTTTGAATGATGTGGCTTATACTCCGGTGCAGCTTATACTGTAGTTTGGAAAGTACGGTACACTAAATAAAGCATTAAGAGTTTCCTCTTTGTAAACATACACAAGTTAAATTTTGGCTGCATTATTTTTGTCCGAGAAAAGGGGTGTTTGTAGTCTCACTACCTCAACAAAGATATTGGACTTCCTTCTTTCAATGATGCAAAATGATGATTTTTACATCATTGAAAGAAGGAAGTGCAACACTGAAATCTGTATTTCTCCTGTCTCAGCGGCAACTGAGAAAATGATGCATGACCATTCAAAAACATGACTGGGGTTCTAACTATATAAAGCTTTATACAAATGGGTGAAGTGTCCCTTTAATGCAAATTTAAGCAATGATCATTAACATACATTTGTTTACAGAGTTTCATAAATCCTGTTAATTGTTCTTCTTCTAACCCACACCAAATTTGTGTTTATCTTACCCAGCACACAGCATTGAATGACTCTAATTACATAATTTTACAGGATAAATATGTAACAAATACATTTTTAAAAGCCATCAATAAAAAGACTTAAATCAAAGGCAGGAAATTGTAGTAATACATTGTGTGGGTTGGGGGCGCTTAAGTTACATTCTAGAATGTTGAAAATCCTTTAGGCCAGTGTTGTTGCTATGCTCAAATGTAAGGGGTCTCTTCTCAGAGCGAATAGGCTAGTGTATATCAGCATGTTGAGATTTCTCCTCATCTCTCTTATGTGGCTCACAGGTAAAAATGTTTTTATACATAGGTTAATGCACTATATATGCGAATAATTCAGTATTTAGGATTTGCAAAGTGTTATGCTGAGTGTTTTTTGTTTTTTACAGTGTCTGCTGCCAGTGGTAGCGTTCAACAGAAGCCCTTAAATCTAATTAAAACTAATGGAGATAAAACTGAGCTTGTGTGCCTACACAATATAGCATCATACACCATGATGTTCTGGTACAGACAAACACATGGCCATGAATTAACATTACTGGGATATACATGGAATAAAAATTCTTTTTCAGAGAATACGACTTCTAAGAAATTTGAATTTAAGGGTGATGGAGCCAAGGAATGTTTCTTAACCATCAATGATCTTTTACCTAATGACAATGCAGTGTATTACTGTGCAGCTAGTTTACACAGTGTGATGTGCAGTCATAACCACAATACAAAAAGCTCTGTTGCAGAATAACCCACAACTGGTCTGTTGCACCACCTGTGCGAATTGGTAAATGCTAAATATTCACAACGTGAAAAAACATAATTAAAATGAAAATGAAATGTCAGCCTTTGTTATATTTTGATTGACCAGCATTCAAACAAACAGCATAGCATTCACAGAAATATCATTAAAGTCATTAAAAAGAAATCAAGACAAAAGAGAGGTCTTCAAAGTATAATTTTTTTGCATGAACTGGGAAACATTGTTTACCGTATTGTTGGTTCTCTATACTTAATAGACTGAGAGTATAAATACAAATGATTTACCTCTGCAGTTGCTGCCACCCTTTATGACATCACTCCACCTCTATGCATTAAACTCACAGATGAGTCCCTACGCAGAGAACAGACAACATGATACATTTCCCCTGGCTAAGTGTTTCTGTTTTTGTTCTGCTTCTTGTAGGTAAATATATTTATTAGTATTTTGCTAATATATTAAAATCGTACATTTTTTAAACAATTATGCAAACCCATCACTGCTATAAAAAGAATTTACAGAGCCATTTTATCTTTTTCAAAGCAGCCACAGTTCTCGGTAAAACTGTTCTTCAGACTCCCTCCGACCTCCTGAAGAAAGAAGATGAATTGGTTCAAATAACGTGTTCACATAATATACAAGGCTATGATGTCATACAATGGTACAAACAAAACAAGAACATCATGGACCTTCAGTTGATGGGATACCTTAATATTCAATATGAGAACATCGAGTCTGAATTTAAACACACTATCAATCTTACTGGAGATGGAAGAACGAGCTGTATTCTCAATATCAAAAAACTCACATCCAGTGACAGTGCTGTGTATTTCTGTGCAGCATATTACACAGTGATCAGATGAACCTCTGTCTTGTACAATAACCCTCCTTTGACATTAAGGCTTATAAGTGAGAGTATAAACTTTCATTTTACACCTGGATCTGTGGTTTAGTACCAATAATGCACACAGATACTGTAGCTTAGCAAAATGAGACCACTTTCATAGTTAAAAGTGAGATTGTTTGGTGGAATTAGTGGTTTTAAAGTATCGCTGTTCAAACATAAATTTATACAATATACATTTATAGTGGATTTATCATTATCAGGGAATCATACAATCTGAAAAAAAGGTGATCTTTGAATAAAACTTTCAGGTGGACTTTATGCCTCCTGAGCTATGGTATGAACAACCATTAAGCAATACTTACCCCAGATGCACTTTATCAGTCACGCCTCTTCTGTTGGACAAATAGGGATCGGCGATGTGATGCTTGTGATGTCACATGTTGTGTTAAAACATGAGAAAGAAATCATATTTGTGCTAGTTGCCATTTTGGAAACTAAAGCCAACATGAATCCAGTTTTTGTTTTCCTAATAGTTTCACTTCAGTGGACCTCAGGTATTTTTGCAAATTCACAAACGTTGAGGCAATTAAATTATAAAATAAGCCATGTACTTTTGATTGAATATGTTTTTATATTCAGTGTATATCTTTATGTGTTTTCCTTTTTTTATGTCAGGTTTTGCAGATGTAAATGATATCACACAGTCTCCAACCATTATGTTACCTCTTCAGGAAAATGCCACACTTACATGCAGTCACAGAAAAAGTGCCACTTACAACAACATGTACTGGTTCCTACAACACAATGGAAAAGCTATGGAGCTCATTGTGTACGCAACCACTTATGGTAAACCAGATTTTCAAAAACCTGACAGCAACAAATATTCAGTGATTTATAAGAATCACGATAAAGGATTTCTAACTGTGAACAATCTGGAGTCAAATGACAATGCATTGTACTTGTGCGCGGTGAGCGAACACAGTGTGGCAGAGTCATTTGACAGATGTACAAAAACTCTTTCCTTGATAAGTAATTAAAACATCACACACACAGGTGGCACTCTTGTTCGACACCAACATTTTCTCAAAACAATACTTTAATTACTGCATGATGTATTATACTGCTTGATGATATATAACAATTATCCTATATACTGCCAGAAAATTATCAAACTTTTATCATTTTTTTGTCATTATATGATTTGAAAAGAAAAAACTGCATAGATATCTTTTTATGCTCCAACCATTTTTGGAAAAGAATGTCACAGGCATTGTTATTACATATTTTGTCACATTAAGATGTTTTATTAACGTAGTTCGGGACAATCAGTAATCAGCTGTCTACAATCAGCAATCAACATATCTACCCAATCAGCATGAATGCAAGCCCATATATAATCACATTCAAAAGGTGTGTTCGACTTCATGTGGCGCTGTGCAGATTGGCGGCTGACTTAAAGCAGTGCATGCCGGTTATTAATTTTGTCCGACTTAAGCTGGCGCTGCAGGCAGGTGACTGTCTCATATGGTTTTAAAGAACCGCGAGAGCGATTCGAGATCAGCCGCCTGAGTCAGCAAGTGCAGTTCGCGAAGAGGAGCTGCACGGACTGTAATGACAACACAGGATTCCCCTCATGACAACAATCGCATGTGTTTTGTGTTTATTTTCACGCCCAGTTCCACGAGTGCTCACAAATCTGTATTTTGATAACAGTTAAAGCACTTTTCATGTAGTCGTGTTGTTATATTGTGTCATGTTCATAAAAAAAAATTGATAAAAAACTTAGACCCCACTACATTGGTATTTAATTAATATATGCTTATGTTAAACTTTATTCCTGTAAAAACAGATGCCATAAGCCTCTTTAGTTTCACTCATGCTCATACACGAACATTCAAAACAGTATCATTAACTTTTTATGTTGTTAACATCTTACAAATCATGTTTAATTAAAGCAAGCAAACGCCACGTGATCAGCCATGCCTGACGTAAATGCAACCACAGCGTGTCCAACTTCGCGTCTCCGTTTTCAGCTCCACCCCGCCTGCACGTGGCTAATCTCGCTGATCGGTTACATCCAGCCGCAGCCAATGTCGAACTCACCTAAGAATTCTCTACAGTCTTCAAAATCCCTCCACCACCCCATTTCCTCTCACTCACCAGGTTACTCCCTAAACCTGGGGGTATTCTGTGTTCGGGCCAATTTCCGAGCTCAGAGCCCCCGGACAGCACGCCAAATACGTTTACAAATTTAATCTATCCAACTTATTTGTAAGTGTGAACTTGTGAAACCCTAAACCCAAAAAATCTTTACAAACTGTATATAATTGAAGAGAAATTAAAACTACAAGCTTTCAATCGATATAGTTTGTCTTGATTAATGAAGAATTCATACACAAAACACTGAAGTAAAGGTTGGGGGACAGTGACATTAGGATATAGTACTGTATGTAAAATTTTATGCGAAATATTGAAGTAAACGCAGATCTCATGGGACGGCGCCAGTTGTCTCCTAAACTACCATATTTACAAGCATTAAGCAATACCTCTTAGAAAACCCCAGATGTACTTTGTAAGTCACTCCTCTTCTGTTAATTTGACAACAAATAGGATCTGTGATTTTAATGTGATGTCACATGTTGTGTTGAAACAGCCGAAAGAAATCATACTAGAAGTTTGGCTGGAAACCAAAAGCGGACATGAATCTAACTTTTGTTTTCTTAATAGTACTGCTTCAGTGGACCGCAGGTATTTGACAATTTCACAAACTCTGACATTTAAATGATAAAACAGGCAATGTACTTTTCATAGAATATTTATTAAGTGTATATTATAAATATTCAATGTATACAATATATTTCAGTACATACCTCTTTGCTCTATGTTATCTTTTGTTTTATGTCAGGTTTTGCAGATGTAAATGATATCACACAGTCTCCAACCATTATGTTACCTCTTCAGAAAAATGCCACACTTACCTGCAGTCACAACAAAGATATTACTTACAACAACATGTACTGGTTCCTACAACACAATGGAAAAGCAATGGAACTCATAGTGTACACAACCAGTTTGGGTACACCAGAATTTGAAAAACCCAACAACAATAAATATTCAGTGATTCATAAGGTTCATAATAAAGGATTTCTAACCGTGAACAATCTGGAGTCTAATGACAATGCATTGTATTTGTGCGCGGTGAGCCAACACAGTGTGGCAGAGTGATCTTACAGAAGCACAAAAACTCATTCCTTGATAAGTTATTAAAACATCACACACAGACAGGTGGCACTCTTGTTCAACATCAACATTTTCTCATAATAATACTTTCATTACAGCATGATGTATGATATACTGCTTGATGGTATATACACCCATTATCCTATGTCCATTTTATGTTCCATAGAGGAAAGAAAGCCAAGTGAAAAGTAAATGAACCAAACTTGTGTGTAAGTAAATGGTGACATATTTTTTGTGAACTATTACATTTATATTATTTGCTTCGGGATAATAAAACACAACATGCAAGTAAAAGTACAGTTACAGGTATTCATTGCATGAATTTACCATAAAAACAACAACAGTATTAACGTATTACAAGCAATTCATTTTGCAAACCTTGCGAACTGAAACCATACGATCACTTTATATGAAGAAATCCATAAATGCAAACCATGGTTTTACTACAGTTAAGACCAAAAAACCATGCTTACTGTAGTAAAACCATGGTTACCACAAAATAACCATGGTTTTGACAACCATGTTTTCAAAAACCATAGTTAAACCATGGTTAGTGTAGTAAAACCATGGTTTTGCTCATAGTAATCAATTGACCAAAAAACCATGGTTACTACACTTTTACCACAATAAAACCATGGTTAATTTTCGTAAGGGAACGCACACTCAGTCTCATTCAAACATAAGCCGTAACATTAGAGCATGTCGCAATCGGTCATGACAGCCAAAAGTGCTTCACATTCTTAGCTAACATAATTGTAACGGTTTGCAGACAAGGATGACAACAGAGGTTAGCATTAAGATGTATTTATTGATAAATGATGGATGACTGGAACCAGATAGCAGCGATGGTAAGCAGATATGGAGCAGTCAGGTAAGACACGGAACACACACACACTTTCAGTCACAGAATACTAATCTTCTTTTCCTTGCAGATAATTGGGTGAGAACAGCAATCCTTGGAGAGGACAAGGAGAACAAAGAGTCGAGCTGCCTGGAGATATCGGGAGTCTGATGAGAAAGAGAACTTCTAAGGAGAGAACTTCAAAATAAGAGACATACACAGGGGAACACAGAACAGAGTCATGATAGAACCCCCCCCCCCCCCCCCCCCAAGAACAGCTTCTACACACTCCCAGGGCAGCCATAAATAGTTCAGGTGGGTGGTGGAGTGGAGGGAAGGGGTGGACCAGGTCCATGTAGTGGCAGAGGCCTATGAAGACAGGGCAGAGCTGGCAGGGCAAGAAGCCAGGGCGGAACCAGAAGGGCAGAACCCAGGGCAGAGCCAGCAGGGCAGGAAGCCAGGGCGGAGCCGACAGGGACTTCATCTTGGGCCAGGCAGAGAGTTCAGGGAGCTTGGGGACGGTCATCTTGGGCTAGGCAGATAGGTCAGGGAGCTCGGGATCGGCCATCTTGGACAGCACATAGAGTTCATTGGAGTTGTGTACTGCCATTTTGGCAAGGGCGGAGAGTCTTTGGAGCTTGGGAGTGACCATGTTGGCTGACCTATAGGACACAGGAAGCTCAGAAGTAACCATCTCGTCCTTTTCAGAGAACTCGCAAACAGGCCTTATGGTCAGGACAGAAAATTCTGGAAACTTAGGATCAGCTAACTTTGCCAAGACAGGAAGCTCAGAGGACTCAAATTAAGTCCTTTCAGCCAAAACAGGAAGTGCAGAGGACTCAGGTTCAAACCATTCAGCTGTGACAGGAAGTTCAGGAGACTCAGGTTCAGACCTTTTAGCTGTGACAGGAAGTTCAGTATACTCTGGTTCATGGGCTTGAGAGACCTCTTGTGGAACAGAAGAGCAGAAAGCAGATGATCATTTGAGTGAGATTGTTTAGTTATAACCTGGGTTCACAAGCGGGGTATTGGGTGTGGGAATTTTGAGCGGGTCACATTAATGCCTTTGAGCCCAACAAGGGTCCTTCTGCTTAATCGATTTTCACAGACTGCTTCTTTCGGTTGCTTCAGAGACTGATCTTATTGTCTGTCGCAGAGCCTGTCCATGAATTCCTATGTCTTTCAGCAATCTGATGGTGGACGAAGACACAAAACCTCTGCATCCCACTTCAACCGGATAAATTGTAACTTTCCACCCTCATTGTTGAACGTCTGCTGCCAGTTCTTTGTAGCAGTTTCTTGCACTCATAGGCATCTTCTGTTGAACTCTCCCATGGGACTGTGAGCTCTATGATGTAAAGCAACATGATCTCACAAAGTTCCGTGGGATAGTCACAGAATTTTTTGCACATTTTTCCGTGTCATTCTCACGGATCTCCGCATATTTCCGTGGCCCTGCCATGGACTTTCTTTTCCGTCGCATTCTCACGGATTGGTGTCTGAACTGCTTTTTCCTATTTTCAAACCGTTGTCGCTTCGGTTTAGGGTTAGATTTGGTGGTTGCGTTATTATGTCACTTTAAGTATTGGTTTATCCTATTTTTTCTGACGTATTCTTTTATATTTTCTAAACTTTAATAAATTGTCAACTGGTGTTGGGGTTAGAGTTGGATTTGGGTAGGGATGTCATTTTATGTAAATCTAACCCTAAACCGAAGTGACAATGGTAAGAAAATTGGACAAAACAGTTGAGTAACCAATCCGTGAGAATGCCACGGAAAAGAAAGTCCATGGCAGGGCCACGGAAATATGCGGAGATCAGTGAGAATGCCACGGAAAAATGAGCAAAAAATTCTGTGACTATGCCACGGAAATTCGTGAGATCAGGTTGTGTAAACAGACTTCAATGAAGAGGATCCGAGTACCAAGTCTGGTCTAAGGGTGGTAACTGCAATCTCAGGTGGAAAGATTAGTTGCTGGCCAGTATTGACTAGCATCTTCCAATACCAGGCCATGGCTAGCAGTGATGTGCTGGTCAATATATAAAAGACCCGCACCTGACCGACGTTTTCAACTAACCCCCCGCAACTCGGATCGCAAAAAAACAAAAAAATATTGTACCCACCAATTGTAATTGTTTAAAATAGTTAATTGGCATCTTTATTTCAAATGACCCGACCGTCCGCCACCCGAATATCATTAAAAGTATATTTAGATGACTCGTAACTGCAGGTAACCATGGGTGACCACATGCATCCGCTCATTTTGCATCAATGCATCACTGATGGCTAGTTGTCCAGCTTCTGATTTGGTAGGGGGATTGTTGGGTTTTATCTGTCCCTCTCGGATGAAGGTTGGGGCTGTGATGGAAAAAGTTGCTCTCAGGGGCAAGGAGTTGGTGGTATTCCTCTAACTTTCAAGAACTGCTGCCAAACTCTTGAGGACCTGGTTGTGCCTCCAGGTGTAGTGGCCTTGTGTAAGGCTAGTCTTACAACCAGCCAAGATATGTGACCAGTCACGGAAAGTAGGGACACAAGTCGGATCTGGGCCATTTTGAGTTAGTCACAGATTCTAAGCTTTCCAACGATGTGTAACACATGGAAATCTGATAAGATTTGGAGAAGTTGTGGCCATTTGAATATAGGAAATCAGAAAAACTCAAACCGAGAAAATCAAGACCAAAGGGACTATTCTTTCCCCTTGGGGGAGACAATAGGGCTCAATTACATATCATTTAGCTAAGCCATACCGTAAAGCCGTTTTGAGATACAGATGTTCTAGCATCATATATGTAGTATTTTGTGAAAGAAGTCCGGATGACAACATGCAAAAATAAACATGACTTTTTACCTTTGTGTTGATCACAAGTCGAATCCAGTCTGTTTCAGATGTCTGAATCATCCAATGTCCATTTTTGTCCACAAATGCGTATAATCTGTGAAATATAGTTCCCTTTCAATACGGTTCACTTCGCATTGCGTCAGTTAGCTGACGCTATGGGGGAAACTCCTGTTTACTCCGTGACTGAAGCCTATTGGTTAACGTCTGTAGAAAATACAGACCAATGACGTTTGAGCCTGCGCGGGGCGTGGCAAACACGTCCCTATATAAGACGGGGAAATACGTCAGGAGCTCATTACTTTTCTCCTTCAGCGCGAACCTTCTCGCTGCTCCGAAGAAGAAGCCCTTACTCGCCGTCGATCTGAGCACTGGAGCGGATTACTACACGCCAGCGTGTTCCCCTGCCGCTTTCCGGTTTGAGCATAAAAGAGCGAATTTTATCTAAAAGAGCAGAAGCGCGTTGAGATAATGTCGCTTCGGCATTGCGGCTCATGCGAGCCCCTTTGCCTGTGGAGGATTTCCACAAAGAGTGCGTCATCTGTCTGGGTCCTGCCCACGCCGAGGCCGTACTCACCGAGGCGGGCTGGGCCCACTGCGAACGGCTTCCCATTGCGGTGCTGCGCTCCCGCCTCGACGTCTTTAAAAGGAAGGCTTCTCGTGCTCTCCTGCCTAAACAGCAGCGGAGCCGTGAAGCTGAAAAACGCCCCGAGGCCGAGTCTACGCCGGCTCATCCCCCGCGTGCTCTGTCTCCCCGCCGTCATCCTGTCACTTTCGTCCATGAGGACCAACGCCCCCTGCCGAGTGCTAGCGGCATGGTTTCCTTTGGGTCCGGTGACAATGTGGAGATGATGTCATCCTCTGAGGAGTTGGAGGATTGGGCGGCTTCGGATGACGACGCCCACGCCGCCGCCGCCGCTGAAGGGTTCACCCAGCGCTTCACTGAGGCACAGAAATCGTCGCAGGCTATGCGTCATTTCCTTCCTAAACGATCCGCCTCAGCGTCTGAGAACGGCCGCCCAAAACCGCCGCCAACTCAATGCCCTAAGCCAGCGCCAGCTCAACCCCAGCAGAGAGCTGAACCGGAGGTCAAGCGCCAACGTCCTGCACGATCGGCTGGCCCGCCTCGACGCCGCGGTCCCCGCCCTCGGATCACGTTGGACCCGGCGCCGCGGTCCCCGCCCTCGGATCACATTGGACCCGGCGCCGCCTCCCTGAAGAGAGTCTGAGGAGTAAAACAGGCTCTGGTCCCGCTTCGGCCGGCCCGCCCTCAAAAGTTCTGCGTGTTTCAGTCCCCTCGGGCGCTGGACACACCCCCGCTGTAACAGCGAAAAACAAATTTTTACTTTTTCACAAAAAGAGCAAATTTCCTCCTCTGTACACACACACACACACACACGGCTTAGAGTTCTCAACGGGTCGGGCCGGCCCGACAAACCCGACGGGACCCGCGAGTTCGGGTCAAAAATATAAGCAACTGAGTCGGGTCGGGTCGGACCTCGGGCTTAATCTTTTATGCTCCGCAAAAAAAATTATTAATCATCACTGCTGTTCACCGTAAAGAAAGTCTGGTCTGGCTGCTGCAACATGCATCACAGAGAGGGGCAGGGGATAGCAATAAGCTCCGGGGTGGATCAGCAACGGATCCAGACCGGAGCTGCCGGCTTCAGAGCGGACCGCCCCAGAGCTTATTGCTATCACTGCGTGCACGCCTGTTGCCTGGAGAAGAAGAGATGGAGAAAACTAAACTTGCCGCAGGTGAATTCATTATAGCCTATATTTAAAGTTTATTGTTTCAGTTGTTTGTATTGTTATAAGGCGTGAACATTAAAGCTTGGTTTGAATTTCCGTCTGCTGGTCATGATAATAGCATAACGTTACGTGTATGAGACAAAAAGGGAGGGGGGGGTCGGCGGCGTCGGGCCGCGGGTCGGGTTCGGACAGATAATTCACGTTGATGTGTCGGGTTACATCGGGTCCGGGATTTAAAAGCCACGGGCCGGGTCGGGTCGGGTTGTATTTTTCAGGCCCGTTGAGAACTCTAACATGGCTTACCGTCCATAAGCATATCGACGCTTGCCGTCAAACTTCACGTTTGGCAATCCACCCCCGGTGTGCCGGGTTGGATTCTAAATGTGATCCAACACGGTTATTCACTTCAATTCGCTCGGAGACCACCCCAGTCTCGCGGCGTTCTCTACACCACTGTCCCAGACGATCGCATGCAGATCCTCAGGGAAGAGGTGCGTTCTTTATTACTAAAAGACGCGATAGAGACGGTCCCGGCGGATCAAAGCGAATCAGGCTTTTACAGTCGTTATTTTCTCGTTCCAAAGAAAGACGCGAGGCGGCATCGTTCAAAGCGGGTTCACATCTCCCTCTCAAACGATTTCAAAAAATGCTGGGTCTGATGGCAGCAGCATCCCCACTAATACCTTGGGAATGCTGTTCATGAGACCGCTTCAGTTTTGGTTGAAAGCGTAAGTTCCACCCCGTGCTTGGTTGTCGGGCCGCTTATTAATCAAAATCACGTACAGCTGCGTGAAAGCGCTTTCAATATGGACATCCCCTCACCTTTTCCTCTCGGGCACGGAGCTCGGCTCCGTGAGCAGGAGGAGAGTGGTGACTACGGATGCGTCTGCGACGGGTTGGGGCGCGCACTGCGACGGCGAACCTGCCTTCGGTACGTGGAACAACCAGTTGTCTCAGCTACATATCAACCACCTTGAGATGTGGGCGGTTATCTTAGCGCTATGGCACTTTCGACCGAAACTCCAACATCAACACGTTCTAGTGCGGTCGGACAGTATGACGGTGGTCTCATTCATAAACCACCAAGGAGGGCTGAGATCTCGCTCCCTATCCAGGCTGGTGAAACGGCTTTTATTATGGGCTCACGCGAATGTACGCTCGTTAAAGGCGACTCACGTACTGGGTGTAGCCAATACGGGTGCAGACATTCTCTCACGCAGCGGTCCGCCACCGGGAGAATGGAGACTGCATCCTCAGACGGTCGAGAAAATATGGACCTTCTTCGGCCGAGTGGAGATCGATCTGTTTGCATCCGAGAAGAACGCGCATTGCCCGATATTCTTCTCGAAACACCACGATGCCCTGTCGCAAGCATGGCCGGCGTGTCTTCTATATGCTTTTCCTCCGGTGGCTCTGTTACCACAGATCCTGCGGAGGATAAGAGAGACGAAATGCGCGATAATTCTGATCGCCCCGCTTTGGCACAATCAACGTGGCTCCCCGACCTATGGCAGCTGATAACATCAGCACCATGGCCAATACCGCTGAGGAAAGACCTCATATCTCAGGCGAGAGGGACGATATGGCATCCACAGCCGGAGCTATGGAATCTACACGTTTGGTTTCTGAACGGCAACCGTCACGCCTTTCAGGACGAGTGTTAAATACTTTATCAGAAGCTAGGGCCCCATCTACCAGGCGCCTTTACGCTCAAAAGTGGTCTATTTTTTCTGATTGGTGCACGACAAAAAACTTAAACCCAAACACCTGTGAAGTGGAGCATATTCTCTCCTTTCTACAGGAAATGCTGGACAGCGGTCGCGCGCCCTCGACGCTTAAAGTGTATGTGGCGGCAATAACGGCGAATCACGCCCTTATCGCCGGTCACACCGTGGGAAAACATGATCTTGTCATTAAATTTCTCAGAGGCGCTCGCAGACTAAACCCACCGCGACCTAACACAGTCCCGTCATGGGATCTGTCCACGGTTCTGAAAGCGCTGCGCGGTCCCCCTTTCGAGCCCCTCAAGCAGGCTGACCTGCGCGCTCTCTCGTTTAAAACCGCTCTCCTCCTGGCGTTGGCATCTGTTAAACGAGTGGGCGATTTACACGCGTTTTCAATTGACCCGTCGTGTCTGGAATTCGGTCCTAACGACAGCAAAGTGATCCTTAGACCGAGAGCGGGATACATTCCTAAAGTTTTGACCACGCCATATAGAGTTCAGGTGGTTTCACTTCTCGCCCTCACACCGGCGGACGGCGAACAAACCCCGAACACGCTTTGCCCCGTCAGAGCGCTAAGAATATACACAGACCGTTCTGCCTCATACCGCAAGTCAGATCAGCTGTTCGTAAGCTTCGCGCAACACTCTTTAGGTATGCCGCTCACTAAACAGAGGCTATCTAAATGGATCGTCGAAGCCATTGCTTTAGCTTAGGCCTCTCTGAATGAACATTGTCCTGTCGGTTTGAAAGCGCACTCCACGCGTGGTATTGCATCATCGTGGGCTTGGTCTACGGGGATTTCTATTTTTGACATTTGTAATGCGGCCGGCTGGTCCTCGCCGTCTACGTTTGTCAGATTTTATTGCCTGGATGTCCCTGCCTTACAAGCACAGGTCTTATAGGCTTAATGTTCACGCGACTGCATTTCTGTATGCCTTCACGGTGCGCTTCGAGGTCACCGTCATGGCTACCTATTAATATATCATGCACATGCACAGTCAGCTAACTGACGCAATGCGAAGTGAACCATATTGAAAGGGAATGCTTAGGTTACTCACGTAACCCCGGTTCCCTGAAATAACGGGAACGAAGCATTGCGTCGCTGGCCGTGCTACAAACGTCTACGCAGCGAGTGTTATTCGGCTGCGCGCTTCAGTCGAATAATAATGAGCTCCTGACGTATTTCCCCGTCTTATATAGGGACGTGTTTGCCACGCCCCGCGCGGGCTCAAACGTCATTGGTCTGTATTTTCTACAGACGTTAACCAATAGGCTTCAGTCACGGAGTAAACAGGAGTTTCCCCCATAGCGTCAGCTAACTGACGCAATGCTTTGTTCCCGTTATTTCAGGGAACCGGGGTTACGTGAGTAACCTAAGCGATATGTAATCTATTGTTTACATCAGATTTATGCAACGTTTGGTAGTAGAATATAATATACAATCTGAGGATTATTTACATCGTAACATGTAAGGGTATATGAGATTACACTCCGGTAATTTACGTTTCGTTAAACACATGAACCCGCCTTCAAAGTTTGTATTTAAAGTAGGGAGGTAGTATTATAGATAATCCAAACAGCGCTGTCGAAAACGTGACGTCCTTTAGGGATGTAATCAATCTCTCGCTCGTTCCTTCATCAGCCAATGACTTCATGGAAAATATTGATAGACAAAATATGTAGCCAATTATATAATGAATTCAACGTTCTCTGTGTAACTTATGTGTGTTTGACTTCATGCTGCGCTGCAAGAACTGACAGAGAGATGACGTCAAAGTACCGCGAGAGCGAGTCGAAATTAAACTACTCCGTAAGATTTCTTGAAGAGCGGTACTTTGACGTCATCCGACTGCAGCGCGGCATAAAATTAATGACGCGACTGACGTAGGATGCGGCTGACTGTTATTTGTTCCGCCCCAGCTCTTTTATTTTTCTTTTGTTTTGTGCGCCCGAGCTTCGTTTACAGTCTTGGAGATGCACATTATAAGTTTGAAAAAAAACTTACCAAACATGTCTGAGGAACAGGGCAGCCGCGTCACTACAGTCACATGACTTCATGCTCGAGCCGGAAGAGAAGACAATGCTGAATAAAGTCGTAATTCTTGCTATTTTTGGACCAAAATGTATTTTCGATGCTTCAACACATTCTACCTGACCCACTGATGTCACATGGACTACTTTGATGATATTTTTATTAACTTTCTGGACATGGAAACCGTACATAGATTTTCAATGGAGGGGACAGACTAAAGCTCTCAGACTAAATCTAACGTTAAAACATCTTAAACTGTGTTCCGAAGATGAACGGAGGTCTTCTGAGTTTAGAACGACATAAGGGTAAGTCATTAATTACACAAGCCGCTTATCCATGTAAATACACACAGACAATGACGCCCCCCGCTGCACGCTAGAATCTCCGGAAAAACAAGCTGATTTCAACCGCAAAATGTACGCTTCTAAATATACAAAAACTGCTATCTCAAACATGGAGAGGCTTCTTCGTGATCTCAACTAACAGATTCTGCAATAAAACGAAAATCACAAATGTTGAAAAAAAACGTTGTTGCTCATTATCTCGAAACTTGTGCTGCCGACTTGTGTCACCAGTTTCCGTGATGGGTCACATATGTTTGAGAGTCACTGGAGTTGGGGAGAGGGCACAGGTTGGGTCCTCGCCATACCACTGGTCGAGTTTTTTTTTTAGACAGGAGTACATCATAGGTGGCTCTGATGATGAAGCTGATGTTACTTGCCTCCATTTCTCATAGCTCTCTACAACAGATTCTTCTCTCCAAGCCTTCCCACCTCATCCATTGTCCCTGCTTGACAAGAGAGATAGCTTTTGCACTTCTTTCCACCTCTTCCTGATGGTGCACCTTCTCGACCTCCATTTTCCTTCTCTCTGATGTCGAGGTCTTATGGCAAGTTGGTTTCCTTGCTGTAAAGCCAAAGCCTCCTCTTCCCAACTGGACGTGCCCTACAATATCACTGTGCCTCAGGTCTGACGTAGCTTGCTGCACCACATCGTATGGTGTCCATTTCCATCCAGTTAGCAGGGGTCCAACAGCCTTACTGATGATTTGATCTCTGGAGTCTTTCAAAGTCATCTGGAGTTTTACCTAAGAGCACTTAAATTCTTCTATGAGGCTTGTGATTGTCAGCTCAAGTATCCCTTTACAATAAAGACAAATAATAATTTCTTCACATAAGAAGTCATGGGGTCTATGTAAATGCATTGATGAAATTAACTGTTGGATGCGTCAAAACTTCCTCCAGTTAAACAAAGACAAAACTGAAGTCATTGTATTTGGAAATAAAGATGAAACTCTCAAAGTTAACACATACCTTGACCAGTCCCGGCGCCATGGGCGGGCTTTAGGGGGCCGGGCCCGCCCTGTGAGTCACCAGTGCCCGCCCTGGACGAGCCTGCGGTCTCCCTTCACCTGTTCATCAGCTCCATGTTTTAATCAATAGGCTACTGTTATTAATTAAAAATTATTGTTTTGGACATATATAACTCCTGAATAAAAAATAAAATGTGTTTGGTCTGATTTAAAAAAATATTTATTTTAAACGTATTTGATTGGTTTGTCAATAGTGAGCGCGGAAATGTTTGGTTGTTTGCTAAGCGTGCCCCACCGCTTAACGTTGAGACAAGATTTGTAGTGAGACTGACACGTTATGGTTCTGCTGTTATCTTTCAACTGTTTTTGCTGCTGAAACAACAAAAACACAGTCAACATTGCGTCTAAAATGTAAGTGGCTTAATATTAATTACTTGTTTGTTGTTGTCATGAAATCTGTCACATTTTCAACTGTGATGTGATGCTGCTTAACTGTATCATGTTATTAAAAACTCCACATTTTTACCGCAGTATGTTTAACCCACTTTGTTAACACACTTTGTGTTTGCTGCGCTTATTTGTTTAACTTTGCGTTATTACATTATGCACTTTCTGTCGCCATTGAGACTAAAGGATGCAGAATCATTATCGTGTTTTGGTGATTGTTATTGAAGTTTTTAATCAGACTAGGCTACTTGTTCGGTCGGGCAAGTAAAATTCTCTTTCACTTGGCCTTTTAAAAAATCAACTTGTCTCTGATATTAAGCGGACAAGCGTTGATGTCGAGCCCTGCGACGTGTTTTATTTGCGTTTAGACGGCTTCAGTAGGCTGGTCCAATCTTTACGACTTCTCCGTATTTCGTTAATGGAGAGGTATGTTAGTTCTTCCTCGCTTTTTGTCCATACAATTCATAATTAATGATATTATGCATTGCAATGAGGTTGATCTCATTTGTGCCCCCCCTGAAAAATGAAATGCCCGTCCGAGAATTTGTGTCTGGCGCCGGGTCTGACCTTGACTCTAGGGGCCCTATCTTGCACCCAGCGCAATTGACTTTGTCAGTGACGCATGTATCATTTCGTATTTTGCACTGGCGCACAGCGGGTTTTTCCCTCCACAGACGCACGTCGGCAAACTAGGGAATGAACTTGCGCTCCCTGGCGTGCTCCGGCGCAAACCATCTCTTATGCTATTTTGCAGTTTCAAAAAACAATTGCGCTACTAACCAAAAAAAACTAGTGTAAAGTCAGTGGCGCGTTGCGCGTAGTTCATTATGATATTTTAAGGGCGCATGTTTGACCATAATGTATTGCGTGCACAACGCGCATTGCTTATCTAATCTTCACAGATGCAACAGTTATTTTTGCAAATCAAAAATTGTTACAATAAAAAATATTAATACATAAGATAAGGGAAATCATTAAATCATAAATTGTTACAATAAAAAATATTAATACATGAGATAAGGGAAATCATTGTGGTGATAGTTTTTATTTATTTTGTGTGGCAGCGTTAAATAATTATCATGCAAATAACGATTAAAATATTTTCATAAGTTTGTTGTGTGGCTGTATTACGTTTATTTTATCTAAATAATAATTAAAATGTTTTCATAAGAAACCTTCATGTATGTGAACTTGATTTGTAAGTGTACTTTGGGGTTGGACCTTGCTTGCGTTTCTTGTGTCCGATTTCAAAGCCCCCAAACCCTTTCAGCAAGGAGGGTGGACGCAGCGATGTCCTCCTGTGTGCCCGGCGTGCCCGATTTATGCTGGCAAGCTTGGGATTCCCCCGTCGCCTGACATTGTAGTGCTTGGCGCAGCTGATGAGACAATTGCGGCTATTTCCTCTCACGCCTGTTTAACCGACGCTGATTTGGGCGGGTTTCTCCCATCCCCATACAAAACAACTTCTCTGTCTTTGACTGCTCTTACAAGAATGTGTGTCTCCTCAGCTGTGAACCGCTCCTGGCGTGCGCCTGTCAAATCCATCATTATAATAGCAACCCGTCATGGAACTTGCGCCCTTGCGTTTAAAGGGAATGTTGGATAGCGTTCTGATTGGTTTATTTGACGTTACGCCCAAACCACACCTATGAATAATGAACCTACTTCAGACCAACCCCTTATTGATTTGCGCCTGGCGCAAGACTTATTTCTCCCGCCGGGAAAATAGCAACAGCGCCCAAGATCCGCCCACAAAGTCACTTGCGCTTTGCGCTTCAGACTTGCGTTTCAGATCGTTAAAATAGGGCCCTAGGGGTCTAAAGACACAAAATAAAGTCAGAAATCTTGGTGTAATTTTAGAGTCTGACCTTAATTTCAGTAGTCACGTGAAAGCGATAAGCAAATCAGCTTACTACCATGAGAAAAAAGGAGTAAACTGCGCTTCTGTGATCTGAGACAATCCGGTGCGACCAGAGCAGGACGGAACAATATACAACAAGGAGATCGCCGGTGCAACACAGATGTCTGTATAAAATTATTTTAATAAAGATGCACAACAGTGACTGTGACTAACGTTTCGATGCACAATTACATCTTCATCAGAGTCATCTTCATCGGACTCTGATGAAGATGTAATTGTGCATCGAAACGTTAGTCACAGTCACTGTTGTGCATCTTTATTAAAATAATTTTATACAGACATCTGTGTTGCACCGGCGATCTCCTTGTTGCAGCTTACTACCATCTCAGAAATATTGCCAGAATTAGCTGTTTTGTATCAAGACGGGACTTAGAGAAACTTGTTCATGCTTTCATCACCAGCAGGGTGGATTACTGCAATGGACTTCTTACTGGGATCCCCAAAAAGACCATTAGACAGCTGCAGCTAATACAAAACACTGCTGCCAGAATTCTGACCAGAACCAAAAAATCTGAGCACATTACTAGTCCTCAGGTCCTTACACTGGCTTCATGTTACATTTAGAATAGATTTTAAAGTATTGTTACTCGTTTATAAATCACTTCATGGCTTAGGACCCAAATACATGACAGATATGCTAACTGAATATAAACCTAAAAGATTACTCAGATCATTAGGATCAGGTCAGTTAGAAATACCAAGGGTTCACTCAAAACAAGGTGCATCAGCATTTAGTTATTATGCCACCTGTAGCTGGAATCAGCTTCCAGAAGAGATCAGATGTGCTTCAACAGTAAACACTTTTAAATCTAGATTAAAAACACATCTGTTTAACTCTGCATTTACTGAATGAGCACTGTGCTGCTTCACACTGACTGCACTTTTAACTCAAGTCACTTTTACTTCTGTTTTATTCTTTTTAACATTTTAAAGTGTTTTTATTAAAATCACATTTATTTTATTTAATTGTTATTCTAAATTCTCATGTATCTTTGTTTTTATTGTGATTTAATTGTGTATCTATTATTTTTAAATTTTCTTTTTTCTCTTTTATATATTGTTTTCTCATTTTTATGTAAAGCACTTTGAATGACCTCTGTGTATGAAATGTGCTATACAAATAAACTTGCCTTGCCTTGACTTGCCTTGCCTACTGTTATAAATATGTTCTGTGACATTTAAAAAAAAAATGACTCTCACTTCGTCATTATTTTCCCAAAATGGGGATAAAATATGAAAACCACACTCTTAGAGCTTTCCTATGATATAAAGTTTGTCAAGATTTTTTTAGGTTTAGGGTATTAGTGTTACAAATATGTAATAACAATGTGGGCCTACCTGTAGGACGGTGACATTTTGGTGAATGACTCACTATGTCATTCTTTACCCAAAATGGAAATGAAAACTATATTCTATGAGCTTTTAAACGATATATAGTTTGTCTAGCTATGCTAAGCTATGGTATGAACAAGCACTAAGCAATACCTCTAAAAAACTGTTGTACTTTATCAGTCACGCCTCTTCTGTTGGTGTGACAACAAATGGGAACTATGATTTCACTGTGATGTCACATGTTGTGTTGAAACAGCAAAAGAAATCATATTTGTGCTAGAAGTTGCCATTATTTTGAAAACCAAAAGCCGACATGAATCCAATTTTTGTTTTCTTAATAGTATCGCTTCAGTGGACCGAAGGTAGTTTACAATTTCACAAACTGTGTGACAATTGATTGATAAAATAGCCACTTTTCATAGAATATTTATTTAATGTATATTAAGTGTATATATCTTTGCTTTATGTTATATTTTGTTTTATTTCAGGTTTTGCAGATGTAAATGACATCACACAGTCTCCAACCATTATGTTACCTTTTCAGGAAAATGCCAAACTTACCTGCAGTCACAAGAAAGATGCTTCTTATACCAGAATGTACTGGTTCCTACAGCACAATGGAAAAGCAATGGAGCTCATAGTGTACACAAACAGTTTTGGTACAGTGGAATTTGAAAAAACCAACAACAATAAATATTCAGTGATTCATGAGGTTTATAATACAGGATCTCTAACTGTGAACAATCTGGAGTCTAATGACACTGCATTGTATTTGTGCGCGGTGAGCCAACACAGTGTGGCAGAGTCATTTGACAGATGTACAAAAACTCTTCCCTTGATTACTGATAAAATCATCACACAGACAGGTGGCACTATTGTTCAACATCAACATTTTCTCACAATAATAATTTTATCACTGCATAATGTATGATATGTTTGATTAAATATATCTATTATCCTATATCCTGACAGACAGTTATCATCAAACCTTTATACATTTTTTTTTTCATTATACTCGCTAAAAATTGGTTAGTTTCAACCCAGCATTGGGTCAAAAAGGAACGAACTCAGCAGCTGTGTTGGAATTAACCCAACTTTTTTATATCTGACCAAACAATGGTTTAAAACAACCAAACATTTTGGGTTGAAACAAACCAGCATGGGTTAAATTACAAATAACCCAGCATTTTTAGAGTGTATGCTTGGAAAAAAACAGAATTTTGCTATAGATATATTTTTATGTCCCTAAGAGGCCATTGTGGGTCACATTGTGGGTATGTAAAATGATGACAACATTTATTTATTTATTGTGAATTATTACCTTTATACAATTTTGTTTCAGGATAAGGATGAAGTTTGAATAACATTAAACAGTAGGAGGTGGTATTATCACACACCTCCCAGACCCTTGTGAACAGGTAACACTCAAAGAATAGTTTCAAAACAGTTTATTTGTATTTTTATTGCTGTTTTACTGAATATATATTTTTTGTTTTCTCAAGGTTTTACACAGAATGACAAAGTTGATCAGAAGCCTCGTGACATAATAATGAATCCCAAGGAGTCTCCTGAACTGCATTGCTCTCATAGCCTCACAAGCTATGATCGTATTCTGTGGTATAAACAAACCATTGACCGGCAACTAGTGCTTTTGGGATATCTTATAGGTTCACAGCCTCAACTAGAGTCTGATGTCAACAACAATAAGTATACAATTGAGGGTAATGCATATAGTCAGGGCTCAATAACTATTAAAATCCTTCAGTCAGATGATACTGCCACATATTTCTGTGCAGCATCTACACAGCGATGAAAAACCCCTCACTCCTGAGCAAAAACTTACACAGTGCTTTATCAATCACTTACACCTGTATGCAGGTTTTCAAAATAAAAAATAAACATGTATTAAAGGAATATTCCATTTTCTTAAAAGAAAAATCCAGATAATTTACTCACCACCATGTCATCCAAAATGTTGATGTCTTTCTTTGTTCAGTCGAGAAGAAATTATGTTTTTTTGAGGAAAACATTGCAGGATTTTTCTCATTTTAATGGACTTTAATAGACACCAACAATTAATACTTAACTCAACACTTAACAGTTTTTTTCAACTGAGTTTCAAAGGACTCTTAATGATCCCAAACGAGGCATAAGGGTCTTATCTAGCAAAACGATTGTCATTTTTGACAATAAAAATAACAAATATACACTTTTAAAGCACAACTTCTCGTCTAGATCCGGTCGTGATGCGCTAGCGTGACCCGACGCAATACGTCATCACGTCAAGAGGTCACAGAGGACGAACGCGAAACTCCGCCCCAGTTATTACAAGTGTTGAGAAAGAGGGTCGTTCCTACATTGTTGTATGTCAACTGATACTAATTAATGTCTTTGTGTCAGTTTATTGTTTACAATGGTCCGCAAATGTGCGTTTTATATATGTAACACGTGACCTCCCTACGTCACTACGCATTTACGTTAGGTCGCGCTGGACCGGACCTAGACGAAAAGTTGTGGTTTAAAAGAGCATATTTTTTACAAAAACTCTTTTTAAGGTTTCACATCTATCAGCCAAGAGGTGGAAGTAAAAACAACATGCGACGAAGTGACCATCAAATAAAATGAATAATTTACTGCTTAAATTTGTTGCATCTATCGTGATGCAATGCTTACAATCCTTTAACATTGCATACCAAAATATTCAATTAGAGAACATCGAGTCTGAATTTAAAAACTCACAAGGGATGGAAGAAGTAACAGTATTTTGGACATTAAAAAAACCACACACCCAATGACACTGTAGTGAATCAGAATCACATCTATTTGTAGATTAAACTTGGCTGGTGCTGCGTCTTAGTCCGGTGCACCTTGTAAGTTAGTTTGAATTGATTTTGACATTTATGAGGCAAGAGACAACATTACCGTCTACAGCTGCGAGAGTCTGCTATATGCTGCTCCTGTATTTATGTAATTCAATAGATTCTGTAATGTGGAATGACGAGTATGCGAACTTCACGCTAATTGGCTTGTTCGGTTAATTTAGCCTTTTCAACCTTCCAGGTAGTATGCTATTGTTTATCGTTTAAATAACTGATAATATTACTTTTAACGTACAGACATCCATTCAGCCTGCTGTTCTGCCTGCTATTGAATAACTCGCCTTAGCAGATTAAATGTCTGTTCTTCGGCTTAAATTTTGTGAAATAATTTTCTAAATAAACGCGACGTATAGTCCACTGTGACTTATATATGTTATTTCGTCTTAATGATGCATTTTTGGATGATGCGGCTTATACTCCGTTGCAGCTTATAGTCCGGAAAGTACGGTAGTGTGCATTATAAAGTATAGAATCATTTTTACAAATGAGTAAGATTGTTTAGTGGAATTAAAAGTTTTATTTAAGAGCTGAACAAATTGAAAACAACTTGCACTGACATATCAGCGCCCTTTGTTTTGCCCTTAAAATTCACATAAGTAATGTTTTTAGTAAGGCATGTGTGGTGTATTTAATACTGTTAAATATGTGCATTACAGCTGTCCCTAACGGCTTGCCGTTAGTTTAGTGGGTGTGCCCTTCTGCGCATGTCTTGTAAAACAGTTGAGCCTATATACCCTCATGTGTGAGTTGTGTGTTATGCTGAGACCTCTTATAAAGTTAAGAAACGCGTGCCATGCCTCGTTATTAAAGTACATCACATAATTGGCGACGAGATAAAACGGATTAGTTTGTGGAAATGGCGCACTTTTCCCAAAGACCGGATGAGTTTAAGCCGGAGCATGAAATGTGGTCTGCCTACGTTGAACGCATGGAGTTGCTGTTCGAGGCTCATGATGTCGACGACGGGAAGAAAGTTCCCGTGTTGTTGAGTTCAGTCGGCGCAGCTACATATGGTCTTCTACGCAACCTGGTCCAGCCTGACAAGCCGAAGGACAAAACTTTTAATCAGATTGTGACCATTCTAAAAGATTACTATGAGCCTAAACCATTGGTTATCGCCGAGCGTTTCAGGTACCGTAAATGTGTCCAGAAAAGCGGCCAGACAGTGACGGAATATGCTGCTGAGCTGCGCCAACTTGCTGCAAAGTGTGATTTCGGGGACAGGCTGGATGAAGCTCTACGTGATGGATTTGTCAGCGGAGTCAGTTCTGAGGCATGCCAGCGCAAATTACTCTCGGAGGATAGACTGACTTTTGCGAGAGCTGTGGAACTTGCTGTTAACATGGAGACAGCCCACCGAGATGCGCAGCAGTTGCGGAAAGGTGATGATGTCACCGCTGTTCACAAGGTAAAAGGGAGACATCGATCGCCTTCAAAACAAGAAGGGTGCTATAGATGTAAAGGAAAGAATCATAGCGCCAGTGATTGTTATTACAAAAATGTAAAGTGTCATAAGTGTGGCAAAGTCGGACATATTCAGAAGGCATGCAGGACTGGGGGGCAGACACGTGAGAGGCAGGAGAAAAGGGGGAAGAGAAACAGTATGCAAAAAGAAAAAAAAATGACTGGCTACGTACAAGCTGACGAGATAGAAGATGAAATTCTGATGTTTTCTGTGTTCAGTGCAAGTGGTGCTGGCCGACGGCCATACAGGGCCATTTTTGATGTAAATGGAAATAAACTGCCGATGGAAATTGACACAGGAGCAGGAGTCAGCATCATCTCAGAAAATGTGTATGAGCAGTCATTCTCACATGTGCCACTGGAGGGCAGCAGCGTCGCACTGAAGGGATATTCAGGGGAGACCATTCCAGTGAAAGGACAGTTTATTGCAAAAGTGATTTATGGAAATCAGAGTGCTGATCTACCACTCATAGTAGTGGCTGGAGAAGGTCCTTCGCTGTGTGGACGTGCATGGCTGGATAAAATCAAACTGAACTGGAAAATGATCAAAAAAGTCACAGAAAATGTTACACACCCAACAACTAAACCCAAGTCCATCCAAGATGTGTTGGATAAATATACTGATGTTTTCAAGGATGAGTTGGGGACATTAAAAGGTATTAAAGCAACAATTTCTGTGAAGCCTGACGCAGTTCCAAGGTTCCATAAAGCCCGTGTCCTGCCCTTCGCAATGAAAGAAAGGGTAGAAAAAGAACTGGAGCGCCTGGAAAAAGATGGTGTCATCAGCCCTGTGAAGCACAGTGAGTGGGCTGCTCCAGTGGTCCCTGTAGCCAAGCGGGATGGTGGACTCCGCTTGTGCGGCGACTATAAGGTAACTGTGAACATGGCTACAAACACTGAAACATACCCGCTACCACGCATTGAAGAGGTTCTGGCAGCGTTGTGTGGGGGGAAAATATTTTCCAAAATTGACCTGGCAGCCGCTTACCAACAAGTCCTTTTAGACGATGAGTCAAAAAAGTATACAACTGTAAACACGCATAAAGGGCTGTTTGTGTACAATCGGCTTTGTTTTGGCATTAATTCTGCTGTCAGTATTTTCCAAAGGATCATGGAGAACGTGATGAAGGACCTCAATGTAGTGGTCTATTTGGATGACCTGCTAGTGATGGGCAGGGACGAAACTGAGCATCTGATGAACCTGGACAGAGTTCTACAGCGGCTGCAAGAAAATGGCCTGAGAGTAAAAAAGGCAAAGTGCGACTTTGGGAAAAGGCAAATTGAGTACCTAGGTCACATGTTGGATGGAAAAGGAGTCTACCCTTCTAAGGACAAGGTCAGAGCTGTGCATGATGCTCCACCACCCACAAACATCAAAGAGCTCAGAGCTTTCCTGGGGTTGGTCAACTATTATGGTCGTTTTTTACCGCAGCAGAGTACAGTGTTGGCCCCGCTTTACAGATTGCTGAAAGAGCAAACAAAATGGGGGTGGAGTAAAGTGGAACAGTACGCATTCGATAGGTGCAAAGAAATGTTGGCCAGTGACAGGGTGTTAGTTCACTATGATCCAAACCTGCCGCTTTCTCTCGCATGTGACGCTTCAGCATACGGCATTGGAGCCGTTATTCAGCACACAACACCTGATGGACAAGAACATCCAATAGCCTATGCTTCTCGTACGCTCTCGCCTGCGGAAAAGAACTATTCGCAAATTGAAAAGGAGGTGTTGAGTCTGGTGTATGGAGTGAAGAAGTTCCACCAATATTTGTGGGGGCGGAAATTCAATTTAATCACAGACCATAAACCCCTGCTCACGCTGTTTGGAGAACATAAAGGACTTCCAACAATGGCAGCAGCGCGTATACAGAGATGGGCTATTATACTGTCGGCCTATGACTACCACATAATCTATCGCCAGTCAGAAGAACACGGAAATGCAGATGGTCTGTCTCGTGTCCCCCTGCCAGAAACTACAGATGCAGGAACAGAGACTATGACGGCATACCTACATGCACTAATCTGTGAACACCTGGAAGATGCACCACTGAGTGCAAAACAGATTTCGAAGGCAACACGTAAGGATGCGGAGCTGTCTAGGCTGCACAGATACATCATGGAAGGGTGGCCGAAAGACATATCAGAAGAACTGAAAGTGTACTACAAAAAAAAAGAAGAACTATCTGTTGAGCAAGGTTGTGTTCTATGGGGAACAAGAGTAGTGGTGCCGACAAAGCTGAGAGCAGCAGTGCTAAATGAGATCCACTGCGGACACCCTGGCATTGTGAAGATGAAAACCATTGCAAGGCAATATGTCTGGTGGCCACATGTAGACATGGACGTTGAAAAAACCTGTAAACAGTGTGATAGGTGCCAGTTGGAGCAGCGTATGCCACGTCTAGTCCCTCTGCACCCCTGGGAATTTCCAGGAGATGTTTGGAAAAGGCTCCACATTGACTTTGCTGGGCCGTTCATGGGTCACATGTTTATGATAGTTGTCGATGCATATTCTAAGTGGCTGGAAGTTTTCAAAATGGCACAAATAACATCCTCCGCAACCATTTCGAGACTTCGGAGACTTTTTGCATCATATGGATTGCCAGAGCAGGTTGTCACAGACAACGCCACGACTTTCACATCAGATGAGTTTCAGCTGTTCATGAAAAGGAACGGGATCCTTCATACTACTGGTGCACCGAGGCATCCAGCTACTAATGGCCTCGCTGAGAGGTATGTTGCCACATTCAAGGCAGGCATGAGGAAGCTGAATGGAGAGGATTTGAGTGTTGAGGACAAAATCTCACATTTCTTACTGCGATATCGCACAACCCCCAATAGTGCTACAGGTGAGTCACCTGCCGATTTGCATTTGAAGAGACATGTGCGTTCGAGATTGGACTTCCTAAAGCCAAACATCGCCATGAAGGTGAGGAGGAGGCAGTATCAGCAGAAGGAGGAACATGACCATCGGGCTGCTGAGAGACAGATTGATGTGGATGATCCTGTGTATCTACGCAATACTGCAGGAGATAAACCCAAATGGATCCCTGGAGTAGTTACACAACAGACAGGTCCGGTGTCGTACCGGGTGCAGGGAGAGTTAACTGACCAAGTGTACAGACGTCACGGAGATCAGTTGCGACCTCGATACCCTCAGGGCGTTTCGAATTCAGAGTCTAAGGAAGCAACTCAGTCAAATGAGCAGGAGACTGACCTTGCTGTGTCAGTTTCCGCAGCACCTGCACCACCACCTTTAACGCTGGACCAGGCCGGGTTGCCTGATCCAGAGACAGTGACTTTGAGGCGCTCAGAGCGCGTGACTAAGCGACCGTCACGTTATAGAGATTGAATATAGTAGATACTGGGGCTTGTTCAATTATTTAAGAGGGTTGAGTTATTGTATGGTTAAACATGTTTTTGTTTCATTAACCGGGGTGAAATCTCTATTCGGTTCACTACACTAAGCAGTATAGTTTAAGTTGGTGTTATATGTTTGTGCTCTTTGGAGATTACCTTTAATTTTACAGGGGGGGTAATGTGGTGTATTTAATACTGTTAAATATGTGCATTACAGCTGTCCCTAACGGCTTGCCGTTAGTTTAGTGGGTGTGCCCTTCTGCGCATGTCTTGTAAAACAGTTGAGCCTGTATACCCTCATGTGTGAGTTGTGTGTTATGCTGAGACCTCTTATAAAGTTAAGAAACGCGTGCCATGCCTCGTTATTAAAGTACATCACAGCATGTTTGTTAAAACGAATTATATTTCCGATTTAAATTACGGCCTAGTCCTGTCTTAAGCTAATCTTTGTCTGGGAAACCACCCCCAAGCATTTTGTAAGTCACACCTCTTCTGTTGGTGTGACAACAAATAGGATCTGTGGTTTCACTGTGATGTCACATTTTGTGTTAAAACATGAGAAAGAAATCATATTTGTGCTAGAAGTTGCCATCATTTTGGAAACCAAAAGCCGACATGAATCCAATTTTTGTTTTCTTAATAGTATCGCTTCTGTGGACTGCAGGTATTTTACAATTTCACAAATTGTGGGACAATTAAATGATAAAATAAGTCATGTACTTTCATATAATATTTATACGGTTAAATTCAGTGTATACAATATATTTCCGTGCATAACTCTTTGCTCTGTTATCTTTTGTTTTATGTCAGGTTTTGCAGATGTGAATGATATCACACAGTCTCCAACTACTTTATTGTTACCTCTTCAGGAAAATGCCACACTTACATGCAGTCACAAGAAAGATGCTAACCACAACAGCATGTACTGGTTCCTACAACACAATGGAAAAGCTATGGAGCTCATCGTGTACACAACTACTTATAGTAAACCAGAATTTAAAAACCCCAACAACAATAAATATTCAGTGATTTATAAGGTTCATGATAAAGGATCTCTAATTGTGAACAATCTGGAGTCTAATGACAATGCATTGTATTTGTGCGCGGTGAGCCAACACAGTGTGGCAGAGTCATTTGACAGATGTACAAAAACGCTTTCCTTGATAAGTAATTAAGACATCACATACACACAGGTGGCACTCTTGTTCAACATCAACATTTTGTCATAATAATACGTTATAATACTGCATGATATATTACCTGATGATATAGGCCATATGCATTATCCATTATCCTATATCCTGGACATTTTTAAACGTGTATACATTTTTGTCATTATATGCTTTGAAAAGAAAAGAGCAGCATTTTACTATCAAGATCTTTAATGTTTCAAAGAAGAAGAAAGTCATAAAAAAAGTGAAACAACTTGAGGGTATGTAAACGATGACATCATTTAATTATTGTGAATCATTACCTTTTTTCCATTTGATTCAGGATAAAGATGAAATTTAAATAACATTAAAACAGTAGGAGGTGGTGTTATCACACACCTCCCATACTCTTGTAAACAGGAAACCTTTCTCTTAAAGCCAGTTTCTTTTGGCATTGCTATTTTGCACATGCATAACCCAGTTCATAGATGAGACATGAGTCAAATAGAAATAATAAAGACAGTCACTATAATTTTTTCTTTGTTTTGGTCACATGGTATGTATAATACATTTTAATGTGTTTATATTTTTAAACACTCAAACAATGGCTTGAACTTTTTACTAAATAATTTCTTTTGTTTCCTAAAGGTTTTACACAGAATAACAAAGTTGATCAGAAGCCTCGTGAAATAATAATGAATCTTAAGGAGTCTCCTGAACTACATTGCTCTCATAGCATCACAAGCTATAATTATATTCTGTGGTATAAACAAACTATTGACCGGCAACTTGTGCTCTTGGGATATCTTATAGGTTCACAACTTCAGTTTGAGTCAGATTTCAGCAATAAGTATACAATGACAGGCAATGGAAATAGTAAGGGCTCAATAACTATTAAAAGTCTTCAGTCAGATGATACTGCCACATATTTCTGTGCAGCATCAACACAGTGATAAACAAACCCTCCCTCCTGAGCAAAAACTCACACATTGCTTACACCTGTGTGCAGGATTTCAACATTAAAAACAACAATGTATTAAAATGTAACATTGTATTGATTCGTTTGGCAACTGACAGTATTACAGTAACTCTTTTTTCAGCTAGAAAGTTTAGATCCAGTTTACATCTCATTAGATCTTTAAGGATATTTTATTCGAAATCAAGTCTTGTGAATTCTTTTTTATGCAGCTGTTTGCCAGTAACTTATTGTAGATTTAAATTCATGTTATTTACTGGCAACAGTTTGTTCAAAGTTAAATAAACATTAAACATTAACAAGTCTTTGTCTTTAGAGAATAAAACTATAAAATAACAGCCTCGTGCAAAGCATGTGTACTTGGGATATCGGTTCCTGGTCTCAGTTTGAGACAGAAGTAAAACCAAACTTTAATCTAAAAAAAATAATTAAACACCAAAGTTAATTGATTCGGACACATTTTTTATCTCCTCCTGAGACTGTCACACAATGCTTATCATCTTACATATGCATTAAAGGTGCAGTGTGTAAATTCTAGCGACGTCTAGTGGTGAGGTTGCGAATTGCAACAAACAGCTCAGTCCACTGCCCAACCCTCGCTTTTGAAATGCATAAAGAACCTACGATAGCCCGCACCGGACAAACATTTCATCATCTGAGACAACTTAGTAAAAAGGTTTGTCCGTTAAGGGCTTCTGTAGAAACATGGCGGCACAAAATGATGACTTCCATGTAGGAGGACCCTCGGTGTATGTAGATAAAAACGTCTCATTCTAGGGTTATAAAATAATAAAGTTTCATTTTAAAAGGTCTTTATACACCACTGATAATATAGTTTTGTATATTATTTTGCATTTCTTTCAAGAGATCCTTCTAAAAATTACACACTGCATCTTTAATTTTTTTTAAACAATTATTCACTTTGTTTATATGTGGATAAGCAGTCAAACACCTGCTAACGTATGCATAAATCTGATGTCACATCCTGTGTCTCTCATTTCAAATGACTCCAGACCCACACCCAAGGCTCATTTAACATGATCAAGCTTATAGTTGCAGTTATTGCCATATTGTCCTGGCAAACAGGTAATTTATAGGCTACTTGCAGCACAAATTTGTCCATAAGAGCCATGCAAATTTGAACAATTTTATATTTCTCCTTTTTTCCTCCAGGACTTGTTTGTAGCAGTAAAATTAACCAAGTACCATATGATCTGCTGAGTAATGGTACATTGCACGTCAAATGCAATCACAACAATGCTGAATATGTCGCTATTCTGTGGTATCAACAGCTGATTGGTGCTCCGGACATTAAATTAATTGGATATGTATATTATAAACAAATAACTATTGAGAAAGAGTATGAAAAGCTCTTTGACGTGACGGGAAATGGAGAGGAAGAATCATCTCTTATTTCTCTCAAATTAATGCAAGCTCAGGACAATGGCTTGTACTTCTGTGCTGCAAGAACACAGTACTAAAAATGTGCCTTCTTCCCCACAAAAACCTTCTGAGATGTCACCTCACTGTAACACACAACATCTTTACTCATCTTCAGAAAACCAGTATCCACAGTATTAACTAAAGTGTTCTAGGTTGGATTTTTTTAATGTATACATCAAATTGTTTTGTTTCCTGTCAGTGAGGGGCAGTGTCTACACACATCCCTTGTTGTTTAACATTCTGGCATGTGAATTTGAGGAATCCACATCAAACTTGTATGTAGTAAAGAGTTTAGGTTCAGAATGCTCCTGATACTCTTTATATTAATAAGTTTGGACTCATTAGTCTTAGGTAATACTGAAAGATTGTGAACTTCTTGATATATTTGTTACATATTTTCAAATATTATTATTTTAAGTTTTGTTGTATTTTGCAGGTGAAAAGGAAAATATGGCTGTTCAGCAGACACCTCAGGATCTAATAAAGACCTATGGAAAATCTCCTGAGATTACATGTTACCACAACATCCCAAACTATGACCGTCTGTTGTGGTACAAGCAATCACAACACAAAGAATTAACATTCATGGGATATCTGCTTGGTGAAAAGGGATACCCGGAACAAACATACCAGAACAACATTAAAATACATGGAAATGCGAATAAGTATCGAGGTTATTTAACTATACTTAACATCAGTTTGGAACATAGTGCAGTTTATTTCTGTGCAGCCTATTACACAGTAACACCAATCTTCTTTCTCCCATACAAAAACTAATTCTTGTTACAGTAGGTACACCTGTGATAAACCACTGTTACTGTAGATACTGTCATATGCCTGCTGGAGTATATCTCACTTCTACAACCAAGTGAGTCTGCGTCTAATGCAGCTTTCAATATCAAACATAAATCCCTAGAAAACGTCTTATACAGTAAGCTGTGAATAACAATTGATTTAGCCTGACTTGTAAATCTATTGATTTAAACTTATTTTTTTATTCTACTATTTCCATGGGATAAGCAAACTTTAGATTTTTTTACATTAACATGAATTAATCAAATAATTTTTTACATTTCCAACACATTTAGGCACATTAGTTATTCATTAAAGGGTCAATGCGCATGCCTAGAAAGTTTCCTTTTCAGATTCCTTACTTCTTTGTTGCATTCTTTTACAGTTTAAGAATTAAAGCAAACCCCTAGGGCCAGTTGTTTAAAAGTAATCCATTAGGATTTCAGCTATCCGATTAGACAAAATTTCAAAATGGGTTGTCAAAATGGTCAATTGGATCACACAAAAATCCAATCTAGGCTTTGATCTGGTTCAAATCTTCCCTTTGTGTTGTTCAAAACTCTTAATAAAATTCTGATTTGTTTGATCCCAAAAAGTAGGATTATTCTCAAGGGTGGATTTCAGGAACAAAAAATGTAATAAAACTATATTATGTTAGTCTATATTACAACATTTCTGTCATGTAATATTAAAAAAAGTTTTTCATCTCACCATATCCACAGGTCAAATTCATCACAATAAAAATGTGGGGTAGCATTTTAAAAACATTTAAAAATAGATGCAATATTTGCATTTATTTTAAGCCAAATATTGTAATTCAATTACTGTACTTACCAGGCTACAGGTGAAGCAGCTTTTTATGCCTTCTAATGTCTCGTAATTGGTCCTCATTTATGTCCAAGAGACTTAATAACAATCTTTTATGTTTTAATCCTTTAATTTTTCATATTTAAAAACGTTTGTGTGATGCTGCGCATCCATGTGTGTGATAAGCAAACGCGCAATGTCGTCGTCCTGTTTATAGGTGCATATTAAGAGAAAGTTATATCGTCAATTAAAGTGAAAAACTCACTTTTTCTGGGTTTTGGGGTGTTATTTTGTGTCTCTGATGCTTCCACACGCATACATACTTGGAAAAAAATCCATCCATGCTGTTTTGAGTGAGATACAGGTTTCTGAATGTCCTCTGCCTTGGGTCTCAGATTGCACGAGTTTAAACTCAGCTCCGAAGTGACATAACTAGCCGTTTCGTCACATTACGTTTGAATTTTCCCGCCCACCACCCCACTCGCAGGTCTCCACCCACCAGGTAGGTAGAGCTATATGGATATTATGGATTATACTCCCGCCTACTTTTAAAAACAAAGTTTTAACGCGTGTTTATTTAAACCTAAAATGTGATCTCATATACAACGTATTACGACGCAAATTGTCCTCAGATTGTAGGCGATAAGACGTTCATGCGAAATCTGATGTAAACAACAGACTATGTAGCTTTCACGGATTATATGCATTTGTGGACAAAAATGGTCATTGAATGTATTTTATTGGACTTTTATTGGACTTTCATGGATTATTCACACATCTGAAACAGACTGGATTCGATTCGCGATCGCTATATCAACACAAAAGGTAAAAAGTCACGTTATATTTTGCATGTTGTCATCTTCTGTCACAAAATACTACATTTATGATGCTAGAGCATCTGTATCTCAAAACAGAGATCATACATTGATGCTAATGCCGTAAATTATACCTTTTAAATGTATATGTTATTGTTTGTAGACAGTAACGTTAGGCTATATAGATATTTTTTGCAGGCTATATAGTTTGCAGCGTGGTTTCTAAAGTTACAAAAAATATTTAACGGCTTTATTTTACAATTCTACATGAACTAAGTAATAGTGCTTTGCCAAACTAAAAGTGTTTTGCCAAACTAACCGAGACCGGGCCTTACCGATCCGGCTTTTCTGACGAGGCCAACGTACCCCCGAGTCTCTTATAACTTTAAGGTCCGGACCTCCCGCTAGCTTCTAGTAATTAGCACATGGCCCACAAGCAGTATACATCCCCCGCCGGGTCTAAATTTTGGTCATTTGCGAAATTAATGCGTTTGAAAATGTTTTACAACGGGAATATGTTAGCATTATCTAGGGAAAACGAGTGTATTGTTGAGACTGCTACATCACAATTTCCTCTGGAATCATTGTGTGTCATGAGTTTCTTCTCCTAGAGTGTACTTATTAGTGATACTTTTCTGCTTGATATGTCTGTTGGCAACATAAACCGTTAATAATAATATATAAAAATAATAACACAGTATGGTCTGTACTGCTCACGATACCACTGAGCACGCGCACGGGCACATGACATTAGTAGTGGGGTGTGATCAAAGGAGCAGCAGCTCATAAATATGTAATGACCAGCTCAAAACGGCACAATCTGAAAGGCACTGAAACAGAGGCTACTAGAGATGGGTAACAATCTTTTCCTACAAGCTATTTCGAGCAAACAACTTTTGAAACACGCTTTATGGAACCCATGCACCTATATAACTTGTGGAAAAGCAGTCATAATATAGGCACTTTAAATAGGGAGAAAGTAAATTACAAACACCTGGAAAATAATCACAAGTAAGGGATCGGGGAAAAAGTGACGAGACCCGGGAAATGCGTGGTCAGAATAAATCAATAAAAAAACCACGCATCTCCCACATGAAACATTGTACAGCCAGAACCCTGCCATGCTGACTAGATCTAAATACAAACAAGGATCTGGCAGGATTCTGACAAAAATGGTTTACTTTTACTTAATTGAGTAAAAGTACAAAAGTACTAGAAAAAAAACTAGATGTTTAATGTACTTAAATATTAAATATAAACCAAAAACTTGAAATTATGAAATGTAGTGGAGTAAAAATTATGATAATATGCTTTGAAATGTATGTTTTCCAAAGAAAACCACTGATAAAATAAGAATACTTAAAAATAGACTTTTATGTAGAAAGTAAAAACACTTACTGTAAGTAATGTACGCCTCTTATGTGAAATACGTGCACACCACACGGACCTCGTACAACATGCTAGCACAGAGAAACAAAGAAATGCAGCACTGTTCTCTTCAATAAGGCTTACGGACATGGGGGGGGGGCGTAAAAAAGTCACTTGTTTTGGGATCGTTTTCACAGGCCTGGTTGCTTATTTGTCTCACGAGATCTGGCAACACTGAATAGCGTAGTCTATTTAGTTGCCTCAAAATAGCAATGTGCCAACAATGCACCTGAACACACCTCATTTTCATACAGGAACCCTGATGGCGCCGGGTTCAAACCAGCAAAAGACACTTGCATTGCGCATTGTGCTGGGTGTATGATAGGGCCCTTAACGTCCTTGTGTCTGCTGTCTTTTGCTGGATCGTTGTGTATCTGTAATGGTACAATAATAGCACAGGAAGCAGTCGCAGGAACTATACACAGGTTTATTGTAACTGGATACAAACACATGGTAATGGTAACGAAGGACTACGGTGGTGAGCGGGTGCTGGTGGTTGCTGGTGGCATTGGTGGAGTGGGTCTGTGGTGAGTAATCCAACACGGAAGACTGGAACATCCAACACAAAGATGACACGCAACACAAATCCAAAACACTACCGAACACAGTCCAAACGGAACAGAGACCAACATAAGAACAAGGATCTGGCAGGGAACAGAGAGTCAAGTAAGTATTTATGGAGTGGATGTAATGATGATCAGCTTGAGTGAGACAATCAACACAGGTGAAGGGAATCGGGATAACGAGCACATGACATCACAGGTGAGTAAACACTACACACATGACACGGAGGAAACAATGTGTTTGCCTACCGTGACAGTACCCACTCCCCTAGGACATCACCTGATGTTCCCAGTCTGCTTACCTATTGATTGTAATCATCAATGAGGGTGTGATCCAGTATGTCCCGAGCAGGAACCCAACTTCTCTTCTCCAGACCGTAACTTCCCATTCCACCAAGTACTGAAATCCGCGTCCCCTTCGCCTAGAGTCCAGAATGTGGTTAACCGAATAGGTTGGTTCCCCGGCTACGAGATGAGGCGGGAGGGGGGGGACCGGGACAGGTGTGTTAAAATGAGAGCGAAACACGGGTTTAATTTTAGAAATATGGAAAATTCTCCTGTACGCAGGAGGGAGGTTAAGGCGCACTGTCACCAGGTTAATGACCTTGGAGACAGTGAACGGGCCAATAAATTTGGGAGCAAGCTTATTCGAGACGGAACGCATCGGAATATTCTGAGTAGAAAGCCACACTTTTTGACCAACGACGTAAACGAGAGGCTTAGACCTGTTGCGATCGGCTTTAGCCTTGGTGCGCGCCCCTGCCCAGAGTAGAGCTTCACGAGCTGTAGTCCAGGTAAGGTGACACCTCTGGACATAGGCGTGAGCGGAGGGGACCGCAATCTCGGATTCCAGACTAGGAAAATTAGGTGGCTGGTAATCTAAACTACACTCAAATGGTGATAGGCCCGTGGATGACACTGGCAATGAATTGTGTGCGTACTCCACCATAGAGAGATATTGGCTGCCGGACAAAGGATTCTTGGAGGCCAAACACCGCAACACCCTTTCCAAACCTTGGTTGGCTCGCTTGGTTTGACCATTGCTCTGGGGATGAAACCCGGAAGATAGGCTAAAAGTCGCTCCTAACAATTTGTAAAACTCTCTCCAAAATTTGGACACAAATTGGGGACCCCTGTCAGAGACCACGTCTGTCGGAAGGCCATGTAAACAGAAAACGTGTTCTACGACAGTTACCGCTGTTTCCTTGGCTGATGGTTATTTGGGCAAGGGATGAAATGAGTCGCCTTCGAGAATCGGTCTACTACGGTTAAAATCACCGTATTACCCTGGGATGGTGGGAGGGCTGTAATGAAATCTAGGGCGATGTGGGACCAGGGTCTCGAAGGGACTGGCAGCGGTAGAAGTAACCCGTCAGGAGGGCGATTGGAAGTCTTTTCAGTGGCACAAACCGAACAAGCCAAAACAAAACCGTGAATGTCGTGAGACATACCCGGCCACCAGAATCGTTGTTTGACAAAAACTTAGTGCGACTTACCCCTGGATGACAACCTACACTGGAACAATGGCCCCACATAGGGTCTCCCATAAAAGTTCCCTGGGGAGTAGATGTGCGATCGGAACGCTCAAAAGTCGAGACAAAGCATCGGGTTTGATGTTTTTGGAGCCCTGGTGGTAGGATAGGGTAAAATCGAAACATCCGGAAAAAAATAGCTCCCCGAGCCTGCCTGGAGTTAAGTCTTTTGGCAGTCTCAATGTATTTGAGGTTTTTATGGTCGGTCCAAACGATTCTAACCAGTGACGCCATTCCTCCAATGCAATTTTGACTGCCAATAACTCTCTGTTGCCAATGTCATAACTACTTTCTGCAGGAGATAAACAATGAGACAAAAACGCGCAGGGATGAACCTCTCCGTCTGAGGATGTGCGCTGCAAAAGAACTGCTCCTACCACCACCTCTGACGCGTCGACCTCCACTATGAATTGACGATGAACGATCAGGGGTGACGAGAATGGGTGCTGAAACGAAGCAGCTCTTGAGTTTGGCAAACGCCACCTCGTATAATAATGGGGTGATTTTGTGCAGTTCCAAATTGCGGGAAAATTTGTGGCAAAACAAGTTGTCACAGACTTCCTTTGAACAATCCAGAAAGGCTAAAGTTGTGGCTGGAATTTCTGGGGTTGGATGTGAGCACACCTGTTGAGGTTCTGCAGAAAGCTGATCACCGTGTCTGCGGTCTACATTTCACTAATGAGGACTTCGCTGGAGGTCGAAAAAATCACCCAAAAAGCTTTTTCGGCTGAGAAATACAGCGGTTCCCACATTACGTCCTGGGACGACAGAGTTGGAAGAACTTGGGGTGAGCTTGACATTTTTGTGACGTAACGTTTGTAACAGGTGGAAAATGATCGTATTTGTTATGTCCATACCCTGTCATGTTCATAACATCATAAGCCTAACACTAACCCTAGCCTACATTAAAAAATGGCTACATGATTTTGTGCGTTTACTATTTTTGACTGTGGAACTTTTATAATGAAAATGTAATGATTCACGTAGGCTATCATTCCCAGCGTACAAGTTCTAAGACATTTTAGCATTACCCATGGACGTGACAATAAGGAATTGCCATACTATTATGTCATATGAAGTCAGGTCCGATGTGTTCACCCAGAATAGCATATACTTTGTATATCTCATATACATTGTGGAGCTAATGTACTGTGTGCTTTCTCTGTAAAATACCCCTGTGTGACTTCCAAAAACTAACGCTAGCTAGTTGTTAGCCGCACTCCACAACAGTCCTAACTCGTACTAGATTTGTTCTATGAACATTACATTTAATGAATGTACCCAGCATATTTATTATTTCTTAGCTCTTATGAGAGGACCTCTAAATATCTGGAATACACAACAATGCACCCCTCCCCTCTTTACTGCACCTGAGCCTGTTTTTTTTTGTTATTCTGAGAACACTTCTTGAAATCACCACTCCCCCCTCATCACTGCACCCTCTCTGCTGCACTGAGGCTATTTCCACACGAAGCCGGTGCATTCCCTATCCAATCATTTTTTTTCTTGCTCTAAAAAATGTATCCGTAAACACGAAACCACTGAAACCAGATATACACTATACACGGAGAAGAAGACTTTGAGCATGCGCATAACCAACGTATGGTGTTGTCCATTATCGCTTGTTGGTCACCACAATTGCATAGAAGCAATAGATTTTGCTGTAATAAAGCTAGTAGGCTTTAGTAGCTTCTGTAGCACGAACACAATCACAGTCCGCCGTTATTGTTGTTGCTGTTACGTGTGACGCTTCCGACACGTGATGTGATGACGTTTTCGCTTCACAAAATATACGGATTGACTGTACAGACGAATCCGCAAGGGTGTCGGTTTCAGATTTATCCACTTTAGGACCCGGTTTCAAAAAATAGCGGATTCAGTCTCCCAAAACGCCGGATCCGTGTGGATGAAACGCCAATACGATAACAAATTTATACGTATACAGTGATACGCGTCTCCGTGTGGACAGCCCCTTATGCAGCCACCTATCACTAACAGTGTTGGGAATGTTACTTTCAAAGTGTAATACATTATATATTACAAATTACTGTCATTTGAAAGTAATTAGTAACATTACAATATTACTGTCTCTGAACTGTAATGAGTTACACTACTTTTGCATTACTTTTGAGTTACTTTCATCAAAATAACAGAAGTATGACCTGGCATTATAAAATTTTAATATGTAGTTAATTGATGCTTATAAATCTAGAAGTTATGTGTTGGCCCTCGAGCTTTGAATAGGCACAGTGAAGACGTATGGCAAAATACAGTAACAATCACTGTCAGAATCATAAATATAGACAAATGATCTGGTAAAAGTCTGGTAAATTATGGTACACATACCAAACACAATAGAGCCCACTATAATGCAACCTATGGACTATAACATGGCAAGACGCGACCTTTTTTAATTTCTTTTTTTAATTCACTTTTAATTCAGATTCACAGCACAAACCTAGCAACATGGGTTGACACAACTTATCAAAAAGTGCTATTGGAGGATTAGGCCTCAAGGAATACAGCTCATTTCAGTCCAATATAAGGATTACATGTAGGCTAACGTATCATTGCTTAATAAAAACAGACAAACACACTGTTTTTTGCCAAACAATGAATATAGGTTCCCATACAAAGGCTGGTAAAAACTTTAAACAGTGATGTTTAAATGTTCTATTTAGATAACCATGTTTAAGTCTACACTAATGTTACGTTGTAGTTTTGGTTGCTGTTTGTAATAAAACTGTAGATAGCATAGTAATAGCCTAGCAATCTATTATGTATGGACTGTAACCATAGCAACGTTAGCTTACCTTGTCATTGCTGGTGTGATATGGATTTTACTGGCAAGATTTCTAAAAGTCTCTTTACTTCTGAGGTTCAAGCAGCATGGGAGACCGATAGAAACTTTCTGTTGCTTTTACTTGGTGCAAAATTATGTGTGTGTGGCGCTATCGGACCTGATTGCGACCACTTTCGTCAATCCTTACACAGCCACGGACTTCCCAGATTCAGCTCTTTAAGAAACGCGTCTATATTAAACGCGCACCGCGTCCAAATCGCATTTTAAATACAAAATTAAAGTAAAAATGAACATGCTGCATACAACACCTGGAAACAGCCATACGCTGTGTCCCAAACCGCCTACTTCCATTCTATAGGCAAAGAGTACGAGAAGTAGTGCTTTTCGCCTACTATACAGTATGGAAGTATGCGGTTTGGGACGCAGCCTATTTTATCCGCAGCTTTTTCCTGTGTGGATGCTGATCGCGCGCATTGGTCAAAAATAAAAAATACAAATAACACGGTCTATTTTTAAATGCATTGTTGTAACGCGCGCATTACTAAGACTGTAACGAGTAAAATATTACCAAAATTTTATTAGTAATGCGTTATATTACTGCGTTACAGCAAAAACTGATATTTTACTGTAATATATTATATTTTGTAATGCGTTACTCCCAACACTGATCACTAATACCTTCTGCCAGTCTCCTGATAATAAGGTTTCAATTGAGTAGTTGCTGGAATGTTGCTACTCTTTTTATAAGTGGTTTTGTTAGTGTTTGGCATACATCTAAAGACAATGAATAATGGTGTTACATTGAATATTTGTGCTGTATTGCAGCCTGTTGGTGGTGTTGAAGTGGAACCTCACATTTCCAAAGTGCCACAATCAACTCCTATGAAGGAACCAAGCACTGGCAGGCCTTTATCCTTCTGCAGTGTTGGGATGTCTTTGCTTCTTACCAGCTCACAAGGTTCTCAGAAGTCAAGGAAGTCCCTATCTGGCACGTATCTTGCCTACACTGCTTTCGGGGAGAGATCAACTCTGGCTGTAAGCTATTTCTGTCTTTTGCCTAACTAGGATATATACCATTATTTACTTAGAATGATTTGTCAATGCCTGCTTGAAAATATAAAGCTCCATTATTACACATCCAACAGTCAGATGAATTTCAGACTGAGATGGCAATATTGGACACCAGCATGACTTCAGTCTACAGCGATGACATGACTTTTAGTCTATCCAGCAAACAATCCACCTCCAGTACTGCATCTAGTTCAATATCAAGTCATTCAGAAACGCAATCTGAATGAGATGAAAGAAAATGGATAGTCAATAAGTCACATCTCAGGAGGCTATTCAGGACCTGTCACAAGTGTGGTGTAGCCATCACTGAGAAGAAAGTGAAAACATTGGGAAGCCAAATAAAAGTACAGTGGACCTGTCTGAATGCCCACCATGACAAGTGGGCATCATGCCCAGATGTTGGAGAAATGGGAGAGAATAACCTGCTTGTACCAGCAGCTGTTCTATTTACCGGATCAACATTCACCGAAATCCACGAGTGGGCCAGACTGTTGAACTTACAGCTTCCAAAGAAAACCCAGTACTACTCTGTCAAGTCAAATTACTTATTTCCAATGATACATCAGGCTTACAAGGAACATCAAGAGAACTTAATACAGCAGATCATGCAAGTCCCCTTCAATAAGAAAAATTATGTGAGAGGAATTTCAGCAAATGCACCACGAGTTTGATCCTTGGCATGTTGCTAAAGGTTGTTGTTCTCACAAAACATTGTCTATTGAGGCTGACACAAGTAGCATCGTCAGTACGAGACTAATAACATTTATTTTCAATGTCTCTCACATACAGCTGCTGAGACTTTGTCACTGCCACCATGTGAAGAGTTTGGTTCCAAAACGCGATAAACGCCATTTTTGAAAAAAACGAGTTACTGCCAAAATCAGCATTAAATCAGGTCAGTAGTTAAAAGTAAATTCTTCATTTTACGCAAAATCCAATATCCGCCGTGTTATTCTGTCATCTTTTCTCCCTTTTTTCCCAAAATGCGATAAACGCCACTCTTTGTACTTTGTGATCAACAAACAAAACAAAATAATACTTTGATTGCATTGATAAACCTGTGATGGTTTTCTGTGATGGGAAAGAAACGTAAGCCATCAACATCTAATAATTTCCCTGAGAGGCATCGGGAGACGGGTGCTTGTTCTCCCGACAACATCAAGCTTCTCATGCTAACACATTAACCCCAGAGGATCTTATGAAAAACTTTCCATAATTTTACTCAAAGTCAACGAAAATCGAGCAGGACCAAAAACATTTTACAGCTGATCGCTTTGAAAGACGTTAAGCGAAGACGTCAAGTATAACCGCAATGACAGGGTTCTTAATATGACAAAGTAAGTGTTTTGATTAATAACATTAATGTTTATATTTTTAATTAGTGTGTACAACTAGTCAACTAAATGAATATAACATGGCAAAGATGAATGCACATTTATATAGGCTATTGATTCAATAGATTTATAGCATTTTGAATAAAAACTTGTCATGGATTTATTGCATTTTGTGGAAAAAAATAATCCGTTTTTATAATAAATCTTTGAAAATCAACGTATGGATTTGATTTTTTAATGTTTTTATAATCTAAAGATGCTGTGTGAAAGTTTGTAACAGAAAATGGATTTATTGCGTTTGTCAAAATGGATTTATTGCGTTTTGGAACCAAACTCTTCTTGTTATACTGTGAATGAATATGCATCTACAATCTGTTCTTTGTTCTAATTGCACATACACACAGGCATTAAAGGGGCCATGGCACAAGAATTTTTTAAGATGTCAAATAAACCTTTGGTGTCCCCAGAGCACATATGTGAAGTTTTAGCTCAAAATACCATATAGGTAATTTATTATAACATGTTGAAATTGACACTTTGTAGGTGTGTGCAAAAATGTGCCGTTTTGGGTGTGTCCTTTAAAATGCAAATGAGCT